>NC_067400.1:261353211-261525711 GCF_016432865.1 Antechinus flavipes
TAGATAAGATGGAAATTGTAAAAATCTTTCTTATAACTTTTACTCAAATCAAGGTTCAAATTATCTGAAACATTATCTTGATGTTCTTTGCCAAAACAACAAAAAAGTACTCAAGTCTTGTATGACTTTTCATTGAATTACTTTATAGTGATCATTGTATCTTTTTCTAACTACTCACAAACCATTCTTTTAAACATAATTTAATATATTTTATATATTTATAAATATATAATTTAAACAGTAAGCTCATTTGCCTCTGATGTAACAAACCAGCTTCCCATCTTTGAAAACAATGCCATCCTTTCTTTATGTTTTTTTCATTGGTTCATAGATTTCATAGCAGTGATTCATTGAGTTTTCATCATCAAAGTGATTCAGCAAGTACATCTGTATGTTGTCTTACAGTATTCTGGAAACAGTTCACCCAAATCTAATCACTTGAACTCACTGAGGACAAATTTGTACTCTCTATTTACTCTCTTGTCTTTCTCTTCCCTGTGAACTACTTTTCCTTGTTCTTCATAGTCTGAAGATCTTGGAGGAAAAACTGAAACAAAATGGGAGCTATGCCCTTTCTTCTTCTCTCAATCCTTTGTCATCATGAACCCATCCTGGACAAGCAGTAGTTAGCTTTTCTTGCCCCTGATATTTGCTTTTTTTTTTTTTTTAAAGCCATTCTTGTTTTCTTTAGCATCTTTTATAAGCTTTAGCTCACTCTACAATCTTCATATTTTCTGAATCTTTACCTATAGAACTGAGCAATTTTTTTTATTCTTGTTTTAAGTTATTAATTTTTCCTTTTATCTTGACTATAGATCTTTTTATAATCTTCTCATAAGTGAATCTCCATATACAGCCACATCTGTATCATTAATTAAGCCTACTTCTTTGTTGAGATGATACTGGCTTACTTTGTAACAATTTCCTATTGAAAATCTTCCATTCACTTTGAGCTGACTTTCCCTTTAGAGTTTCGGGACTTATCTTTTTGAAATCTGCTTTCTTAAAGTTCAAATCATGCCTGACATTCCCCTCTCTATCTCTAATTAACTCTGAAGGCATGGTTGCCTATTCCCAAGATTTCTCCTTCATTATTCAGTATTTGTTTTATTGCTCAGAAATAGACTTTCCCCTTATTGCTTCTATCATCTTCTGAAAATTGAAATTATCAGCAAGGCAAAATTTTCACAATGAGAAAAATTCATTAGATATTTAATTAAGCATATGTCCTTCATTATTTTATATAATTAGTCTCTAATTTGCATATTCACACATGGATAGACTTCTTTTTAAGTTAATCTTCTAGCATTAAAAAAATCACATAAATAATCTGTCAGAAAATTGTTGCTAGACATAGATAAGATGGAAATAGTAAAAATTTTGTAATCAAATGACTCACAATTATATTGATTAAAATTAATTAAGATAGCCAAATTACAAATATAATTGGTGATTTTTCTGTTAATTCTGTAGCATTTTTTATTCCTCCACCTCTTTGGGTTTTTTTAATTAGTTTTTGATTTATCATATAATTTCAGAAGGTAGAGGAGAAATCTTGTAACTTATGGGAATTGCATCATTGCCTGTTGAGACCTTTGTTTTTTAATCAATCTGTCAGTAAACATTTATTAGCTATTACTGTGTGCTAGGAACTGTGGTAAGTGCTGTATACCAACAGTGAAAGGTAAAAGACAGTCCCTGTTCACAGGGAGCTTATAGTCTAATAAAAGAGACAAGATGCAAATAATATACAGACAACCCATGTACAGGATAAATTGAAATAAACAAAGGAATTAAGGGAAATCAGAAAAGGCTTTAGAAGGTAAGATTTTAGCTGAGACTTGAAAGAAGAAGTGATGAGGAAGGGGAGGTATTCCAGATATAAACAAGAGCCAATGAAAATGCCCATCTGGGGAGACTGTCTTGTGCAGGGAATAATAGCATGTGAGCTGGCGGCATTGGTTAGAGTCAAATGATAGGTGTAAGAAGACTAGAAAGGAAGAGAACAGGTTGTACACTGCATAAATGTCAGTATTTTATATTTGATCCTGGAGGAGACAGGAAGCTACTGGAGTTTATTTTATAGCAGAGTTACATGGTAAAGCCTGTGCTTTTAGAAAGTTCACTTTGACAGCTGAATGAAAATGAACATCGTCTGTCAGTGTCTTCTCTATCCTTCCTGGACATCATCCACTTAAAAAATGGAGAGGCACAGCTAAAGTGATTTCCAGCTTTTCTACCTCAGTCATTCAGAAGAAAATTGAGGGCCAAAAGAAGAACTGTAAAAAGAACTGGGCTGGTCCATACCATTCTAGAAAGAGCAGCTGATCCAAGCACACACTACTCTTGCATGGATTCATTTCTTATACTAAAAATGTTAGTGTTGTTGTTTAAATCAGATTTGAATTTTAAAAGGAGGGACAGTACCTTTTATCATCCATTCTGTAAGTTTGATACTCTTTTTTAAATTAAAAACTATATTAAATCCCTAATGTGGATTGCCAAGTAGTTTTGATTTAAGCCTCAGATTTTTACCTCAGATGGTTATACGCATGTTGCAAATATCTAGGTTTTAATAAAAACCTTAAAATTTTAATTATCTTCCTAATAGCACTTTTATGAAATTCCCAATTAGCCAATCATTGATTTTTCAGAAGTCCCAAAATCATATTAATCATCACCATAATTAAAACAGAAAAGTGAACACACAACAGAGTTTGTCTTTATCACATTATTAAAAAAAAAAAAAAAAAAAAAAAAAGAATCTGTAGGAAACAATGTGATATAGTAGATATAAACCCCACCCTCTTGGAGTCACAGTCTCAATACCATTTCCAACATATACTGACTATGACACTAGACAAGTCACTTAACCTCTCAGTGTCCAAATCAAACCTTTAAGAATTTAAGTTAAAAACAGTTATTGCTCTTTATTCACTGGTGTAAAAAGTATTCTTCACTGGAATCAATAAGCACTTATTAAGTACCTCTTCTATTCCAGGCATTTGAAACTAATATTAGGTATCAAAATATAGATTAACAAGAGTAATAAGCTTAGTTAATGAGATTATCTGATAGAGATGGGAATTCTATCAAGTAAAATATGGTCATGATTATTAGTACTTTAGAAGACAATTCTACCTGTGTAATGAAAGTGCCTTGAAAATATGTTAATACCCTCTTGATTATAGTTTTTAATTAAGATATTTTATCCTAATTTATTATTTTCTTGATTTTTTAGTAAGCAGTATTTTTCCCCCTTTCAGTAGGATAATCCAATAAAAGGAATAAAAAAAAAAATTTAAAGAGCTTTATATATTCTAGTTATAGGAAAAGCCATCTTACCCTGAGAATACAAGATATTGACCCTTAATCTAATTAAAAAGAGGTGCCATTTCAGATTGTTAAAAGGTTTTTATTTGGTGAATGTTCACCCTTTAGTATTCTTGCCATTTAGTTACAAATAGAGTTGATACTGTTAATATTTCTTGGTAAATTAGAAGTTCTAGAAAGGTAAGGAATTTCCCCTACCAAAGTCTTAGAAAGTTGCCTAGGAACCTGAAAAAGTGATCAATTATTTTTCCAAGGTTACAGAACCAATATGTGTCGAAGGCTAACTTGGATATTTGAATTCACTGAATTGTGCAGTAGGTCTTGTTAGGTTTTTCTCATTCACTCTAATTTTATGCTGTAACTACAAACAGAAGGAAGAGGTAATCTCCCATATTACATTGTAACCTAAAGATTAAGAATAACTTTTGTGATGCTGAATTTGTGCAGTATATATCAGAATCACTTGCTTGGCTTTTTTTTTTTTTTTTAATGCTGTTTCCCATCTATTAACATCCTTGGTTTGTAGCTGTGAAAGGAAAAAGTGACAACTATTCTTGGCTTATAAAGACTACCTTTTTCTGTTTATAAAATGCCAAACTTATGTTCCCGCTAATAGTATTAACTAGGGATTCCATAGTATCAATAATGCTATATTTCTTTTCCTTCTCTAAATAAGCAGAGATGAATGAACTAGAAATTATTTTTCCATGTCTTTGCATATTAATAGTAACAAAATAAAGCAGCTGTCATTTCCATTAAAAAAAACTGGTGAATAAGAAAACTCGTTTGGTTAAAAGAGATAAAACATATAATATGCTACATATATTATAGCCATCTTTATTATTGCTCATGAAGGCCATTAAAAGAAATATTGAAAAATGAGTAACTAACAATTGCCTTTGGTTGGACTTGATACTAACTTCTTATAAGAACCCTTTCCAGTCTTTTTCCATGATTTTATTATATTTGTTATGGACAACATGATGTCCACATGAATCTGGATGCTTAAATGATCTTCATGATCAAAGATTAAACGGTTTCATTGTACCTGAAGACAGTCAAATCATAAGATACATGAATACATCTAAAGTGGTTTACTAATTATAGTAATAATTATACTATTTAGTACTTAAGCTAGGTAGCAAAATTAGAAATTTGAAATCAAACAAAGCAATCCTTTTTGTTGTTCTGTTGTTTTTACATTTAAGTCAATAATTTAAGAGGTTATTAAACCTACTTTACAGTATAATTTGATACACAAAGATCCATTTATAGGTTATCTTTAGTTGATGAGATGAAATAAGGAAGCTTTATTAGCATCCAGATAAGACAAATCTGGATGCTTTCGAAAAGTAGTTGTATAAATTCAAGAAACTATACCACTGTTAAAAAGGAATGAAATAACGCAAGAAGTTTGGCTTTCAGGAAAGATTCTAGCCTTTGCAGTTCTAATGTTAATTTATTATATTGAAGTGAAAAATTCTGTTCCAAAGATTAGTTTACCAATGACTTTCTTTTCTTGCAATTTATTTTCTGTTTGTTTACCTGTAGGAGCAGTCTCACAGGTGCTAGACAGCCTGGAGGAAATTCATGCACTTACAGACTGCAGTGAAAAGGACTTAGATTTTCTACACAGTGTTTTCCAGGATCAGCATCTCCACACACTGCTAGATGTAAGTCCCTTTCCATCCATATAATGTACATTTAACATACCAGTTTACTTTCAGCGAGTCTCTAGACCTTTTTTTATTTACCTTAATTCTATAAGAAATAATGTGGAAAGATCAAGATAGATTGAACATTGAAACATAATTCAGTATATATATAGTGTCTTATGCATAATACATACAAATTCAGATAAATTTAAGTTACAGTAAAGCTCAAGAATTTTCATCACTTGCTAAGATTTCTGGAAACATTTAGATGTTTTTATCATACACATGTGTTACCTTAAATTCTACAGCTGAAATATACTTAGTGAATTAAATATTTGCTTAATTCTTTGGTCATTAATTGGCTGATACTGTATTAGTATTTTAAAAGTGAACATTCTACAGCTGAAAAGTACTTAATGAATTAAATATTTGCTTAGTTCTTTGGTCATTAGTTGATGATGCTGTATTAGTATTTTAAAATGGAAGCAGTCAAGTGTTGTTTTTTTTAAATATATATATGGTTTTATAGTTTTGAACCAATTTCTTGGTTTTCTTGAGTCAGCTAATAAAGTTTTATCATACTCCATAGTCTTTCACCTTTCTTCCTACCTATTTTGAAGGGTTGTTTTAATGGTCTACCTCATTTTAGAATACCTGTGCCAATACATTTTTAACAAGAAAACATTTGATAAACTTTAGTGGCAAAGATTATTAGAATATGTGAACTTCACTAAATATTTAGCATTCATGCATGTAATTTACCATTGATTCATTAAACTGATATTTATTGTGTCTACTAAGTGTGCCAAGCCCTGGAAATAACATAAGATAAATGAAGAAACAATTCCTGTCCTCAACACACTTGCTTTATCCTGAAAATATAGTATGTAAATAGATACAAGATGATTTGAGGAAAGAGAATGCACTTAACTATAAAGATGAGGGAAAAGGATGACTTTTAGGAGTGACAACTGAACTTATTCTTGAAGGAAGCTAAAGACTAAAAAGTGAAGATGAAGAAGGGATACGGTCCAAATAAGGCGATGTACAGTCTTTTTAAAAGCACAAGATTTGGGAGATCGGGTATTAAGTTTGGAGAATATCATAACAGCAGTTTTGCCTGGAACATGGAATAGGTAGATAGAAGTCATGTGAATGAAACTGGAAAAGTAGGCTCAAATTAGAATGTGAAGGACTGTGAATGCCATGGTGAGATTGTATTTTATCCTAGATATACTTAGTTCACTGAAGATTTCTGAGCAGGAGAGTAAATGCTCAGGTCTGTTCTTTAGAAAGATTATTTTGACAGTTGAGTAAGGGATGGATTAAAAAGAAACATACTACAAGCAGGGACATCAATTAGGAAGCTATTGTAATAGCATACAACTGTGGAAAGCCAGAAGACTTGGGTTCAAATTAATTCTCTTCTACTTAACTAGTTTTCATTAACTAGCAACACTGAGTATGTCCCTTTTCTCTCTCTGGGCCTCAATTCCTTTGAATGCAAAATGAGGGAATTGGACTAAGTGACTTCTAAAGTTTCTTTAGTCCTATACAAACTTTACTGCAAATATATGGTATAGTGTATCTAAATAATCCAGTCACAGGATTGCCTTATCCAAATCTAGTCTTCTCTGCACCAGTTTGTTTCACGTCCCAAATATATTCATTCTCCTTGGGAAGCTCATATTTTAGGTGCACCTCCCAACTCGTCTAAGTGAGTAAACATGAGTCAGATATAATGAATCTACTTAATTTCCAGGAACTTTTTACATCACTCTCAAGGTGACATTCAGCCCAATTATGTTGAGAACTGTCCACCTGACAGAAGAGATTGCCTGGAGTTCAAAGCACACATAATTTTCACCATCAGTACCACCAGCAGGAAATGAAATTTTAAAAGTTCACTTTGAGCCAAGACCCAAATTTTCCCTATTACTATCTTAACAAGATATCAATCAAAGGAATCAGTGGGACCATTCCTGATACACTCTGAGAAAAATAGTCTTCAAAGTCTCTAATTTTCGGCACCAAAAAGCATTACAAAGCCCTTCTTTTGCTCAGGAATGGTTGCCTGCCTTAGACCCCTCTCTAAGGAGAATTTGTTTCTCTTATTTGGGAATTTACAGCTTGCCACCTGACCTAGAGGCAGTTAGGTAGTATAGTGGATAGAGTGCCAGCTACAGTCAGGATAACTCACCTTCCAGAATTCAGAGGTGGCTTCAGATATTTACTAATTGTAAGTGACCTTAGGTAAGTCACTTCATCTTCCTCATTTGTAAAATGAGCTGGAGAGGGAAATGGCAAGCTATTCTTATATCTTTTCCAAGAAAACTCCAAATAGGATTATAAAGAATTAGACACTACTAAATAACAACAAAAATCTGACCCAGCCAGTCCAGTATCCATTTGTCTATTGCCTTACATCCCATGGTACCACTCCACAAAAAGAATATTGATTCTTAGCAAGAATCCAGGTCATAAATCATAGGCTCATAGATTTAAATCTAGAAGGTATATTGGTAACCTCTCATTTTTTACAGATGAGGAAACTGAGACTACAGGTTGAGATTTTACTAGGGTCATATAGTCATTAATTATATAATGCAGTATTTAAACTAGAGCCTTCCTAATTCCAGGGTCCAAATATTCCTATTTTTCACAAAATCTTTCTGGTGCCATATCAACTTTAACTAAGTTATATATAATTTTTTATGTTCATCACTTTCCCATAGTGCTTGTATCCCCAGAATTTTATATTAAAATTAGTTATGTTGGCTCAACTAAAAATGATGCCATAGATGGACTACCAGCCTTGAAGTCAGAAGGACCCGAGTTCAAATGCGGGGATAAGTTCAAAACTTAATCCCAATTGCCTCACACCAAAAAAATTAATAAAGATAATCATTTTTTAAAATTAGTTGTATCTTTTTCACCATCCATATCAGGCCATATCAAAAACTAACTGGATTTCTCAATTTGGCACCAAAAAGAACTTGTCCACACAGTTTTCTATCTCCTGTGCCTGTACTTAACCAATGAACGTATTAATAGATGATCCAGAATCCACTAGTCAGAAACAGTCATCCCATTCTTCTTCTGCCATCCAAAATTCTAGGTCAAACTGGATGTAAGTGTCTGATTTATTCACATAGAATAATTACTTCATCTATGTGCCCCTCCTGCTGCCCTATCCTGGTTAAAAGGCTCAGGCGTTTATAGAAACTCAGCACACAAAACTTCAAATTAAATGTATAGCAGCTCTCTTAATCAGTGGGATCCCATTTCCCTTTAGTAACAGGATACTCAGGTTTGCCCTAATTTAACAATTTAAATTAACTAATTTTAATTACCAATATAATGAAATATCCCCAAATTAATATAATACCCAAACACAGTTTCTAGTCCATTATGATTTATAATTCATCAAATCCATATTGAATAAAGTTATGGTTATAAAAAAATTCACAGAATGAAACATGCAAATACAAGAAACCTCCTTGAAAAACAGTCAGTCCTGATATGAGAACTCCCTCCATTAACACAAAGACCTATCTCCTCTGATTTAATATTTTTATTTGCTGTGAAAATTTTGAATTCTAGATTCTCCCCTTTCTTTCTCACACCTCTTCTCCATTGAAAAGCCCCATTTGAAATTGTACAGAACATTCCCATAAAAGTCATGTTGCAAAAGAAAACGTAGATCTCCCCTTTCTCCTCCCCCAAAAAGCATTCAAGATAAAAAGTTTAAAAAAAAAAAGTATGCTTCAGTCTGTTATCTCCTCTCTGACTTGTGGTTGGGTCCTAACCAGAGTTCTTCCAGGCACTGCAAGTGTGTGTCAGGCAAGATTTGAAGCTATTTCTTTTCGACTCCATACATTGACCTTGATCATTTATTCTAGAATTCTTCTACTATAATTAAAATGCATTCAAATCCTACTTAGCTTTTTACCACAATTTAGTTTGGAAACTGAAAAATCATTGTTTTGTTAGCTAGATCTAAAATGATGATCCACAATGTCAAATTTAGTTCCACAGCTTAAAGGATTCACATGTATACACATTCACACACCTATACATTTACATACATTCACATACTTTTCCCCTTTCCAGCCTATTAGAATTTCATGAAGATTTTATCCCTCTAGCTCTTTGAAACTGAATAGGAAGACAAGAGTACTAAACGAATCCCTCACATTTACAATTCCTGATAGAACACATGTTCCCTTTATAGCCATGCCTCAATTGTACTGTTTTCTTCATTTTGCTTTAAAACCTTATTTTCTTGCTGAAAGTAATTTATTTGCCTCTGTAACCTGTCCAGCCCCTGACCTATTTCTCCTTTTTGACTTTCAGTTGTACCTCCTTTTCAATTTTTGGCCATTATCCTTGGTCATCTATTTTCAAAGACTCCCAAACCCAAGCACTCAGTAAAATAAACTTTTTTCCCTCTTATAATTCAAATTGTAAAGTCTGAAAGTGTTCACCAAATAAACTTCATGTTTTCTCTTTCTAAGGACAGATTTCTTAATGTGCTCTTATATCTTTTATTGCACGCAAATTATTGTTGGTAATAAGCCATATTCTCCTTACATCCTCCATGCATTTTTTCATTGCCCTTTTGGTCACCCATAGTTGTGATTTTTCTGAGATCATGGAGATAATATCATCAAAAGAATACTGGTGTTAAAAGGTGAACTTTAGCAATAGAGAGAATCCTTATTATCACTGAAAGTACCATATAATATCCCAAAAGTAATCCAGTCATTCCTCCCATTTATTTTTGGTTCCAGCTTGTAAATTTGAAGTGCCTTTCCGATAAATCTGTGCTATTGGACTAATTCATTGGTCTGCTTATCCTGTTGCTACATATCATAATCTGGAAAGCATGCTTTTTTATTAGCTACTATATCTAAGTGTTTTGAGATTTACAAAGGATTACATGTTTACATAGATTTCAAATAAATCCATAAAAGTCTATTGTACTTCTACAAAGCTGAGCAAATCATAACAGCATAACTAGAATTAAATATAGATCCGAAGATTTGTGGTAAATAGAATAAAGCATATATTTCATACCTATATAAGCAATTGCTGCCCTCTTCATCCATGAAAGTTGACATTTTTTCAGAACGTTCCTCAATTACTAACTGCTCATGACTGCTTTCATTGATTTATATTTATTTATACAGACTATTTTGGTAGTTAATTGAACAATAATCATTTATTAAAAGTCTGCCAAGACAAAAGTGAGATAATCATGCCTTCAAGGACTTTACAATTCAGCTGGGGAGATAATATGTACATATAAGAGTATACAAAATAAATACTTTTTTTTTTTTTTTGAGAAGACAGGCAAGCTTCATGTAGAAAGTGACAACTGAACTAATCCTTGAAAGAAAGTAGCTATTCTAAGAGGCAGAGAGAATGCATTCCAAGAATTGGGGGGGGGGGGGGGGGCGGGAGCAAACCGGTATACAGACAGGAAATATATGAAGAACAATACAAATGCCAGTTTGGCTGTACCATCTAAAGTATTATGAAGGTAGGGAATATTTAGTACATCTGGAAAAGTATATTGGCGCCAACTTGTGAAGGGCTTTAAATGCTAAATAGAGTTTATATTTGTTCCTAAAGTAATAGGAAGCCATTGGAGTTTATTGAGTTGGAAATTAACATATAGGAAAGCTACTTTGGATGGGTATTTAGTGGATAGATTAGATCAATAATGCATGTGGTAGGTACCCATGAAAGTAATAGAGGATGTTAATATCCTCAATACCCATGAAATTTTGTTTATTAAGAACACACAATCCACCTATTTGTTTATTAGTTGAAAGACAAAAAGTAAAATATGAAATCTAGAATTCATTCCATTAAATAATAGCTTATCAGCCTATTCTATGTAGAATACTGCTATAGCAGTGGGTAGAAAGAAAAAATTTAGATTGTCCCTGTGAAGATAGTCTAATAGGAATACATTAACACACAGATAACTGTAATATATGATCGGTGTATAAGTGTGTAAGAGAAGCATAAGCAAAGAATTGTTTGAGATATCAGACTAGAAAGATCATTACTGACAATGGGAAGGCTTTATGGAGAAGGGGAGCATTTAAGTTAGGTTTAAATAATATTTAAGAATTCAGTACTCAGGTTGAGACAGGATGGAAGACTTTCCAGTCACCAGAAACACTATGAGCAAAGGAATAAAGTCAGGAAAAGTACCTTTGGAGGATAAGAGGAGATACAAAGATAAACAAGACACACCCTGGTTATATAGCTATATTAACTCAAATTTGTAAACACATTAAGATCTGCAAAGCATTTTTGTCAAAATAATCCAATTCATAACTTACCACCTTCAAGGAAAAACTAGATTACTAGTTATCTGCAACAAACAAACAAAAAAGATTTATTAAGTACCTACTATGTCCTAGATGCTGTGTATATACAAAGACAGAAATGAGACTCTTTGATTTCATACCCCTTGAGAAGCAGAGGTAACCTTATCCCCCCATAGACTTCTCTACAGTGTTCAAAAAGTCCTGATATTTCCAGTCTAGCTAACCTAATGTCTCTCCTAGCTCTTAACCTATAAGACATAGATGGATGGATGGATGGATGGATGGATGGATGGATGGATGGATGGATGATTGCTTGGATGGAGGGACAGACAATAGAAATCTACATATACATATATATACATAACTATATATGTATGTAGCTGTGATATGGAGAACATTTTAAATAATCTAATAATTAAACTAGTCATTCAAGCCACAGTTGTCCCAAGCATACTTTTAATAACCAATTTGGATAAACTCTTTCAACTATTATGCATAGAAACCAACAATATTAAAATATATTTTCAATGAAATTAATTATAATCACTTTATAAAATTTAATTTTAATTAAAAGGATAATTTTGTACAAAACAAAGTTCCTTCCATTTGGAAAGATCTATTTTAAGCTTACTATCATTACAAAATATTTGTAACACGGCATCTTTAGTACTTTGAAAGATTTCTATAAGGATCCCTATTTAAAATCAGGAGTAAATCTATTTCTCAGTGACATCTATCATCTGTTTATACCATTGATGCTTATCTCAAAACTTGTGCTTGATCTTCCCATGCAGTTCTTGTACATGTCCTCCCATAAATTTGCCACAGATTCCACCCCTCAATGGAAACCCTTCCATTCTTTGTTAATATCACAAAGACAGCAGTGGAACACATAGGTCATACAGCACTTATCCCTTGCTGTCACTACATGATCAGTCCATCTTTTTTCTTCTAATTTTGCTTGTAGTTGGAAAGTCAAGCGGGATTAGTTCTCCATATCACAACTATTCAAATAATTGAAGTGAACTCTTATCCCATAAAGAATCCATGTACTATGGTCTACTATGTAGACCAATCTACAAAAACAGCTTGCTAGAATTTGCTAGAGCTTATGTTCTGTCCACCTGGCCTTCAAGTATCTAGAGCCACCTCCTCAACACAAGAAAGCAAAGTGCTTTTATGGGGTCCATGGCATGAAAAATTTTCTTAATCCTGAATGACATTTCTTATTACTGAGAAATACTGAACTTGTTTTCACATCCTAATCTTTCTTAAGGATCATCCTTATTTTTAGATCAATCAATCACCCAATGACATATTCATAGATCATTGTATAAAATCCACATAATCCCCATCCTTCACTCTTTTCTCAATATTCTTACTCTTTGCTTTATATCCTGCCAGTGGATAGAGTGCTATGTCTGAAGTCAGGAAGATTAATTTTCAGGAGTTCAAATTCAGCTTCAGACATATACTAGCTGTGTAACTCTGGGCAAATCATTTAACCCTAATTGCCTCAGTTTCCTCATCTGTAAAATGAGCCAAATAAGGAAATGGCAAATCACTTTAATATATGTATATATTATATTTAAATATACATATATATATTTAAATATAACATATTTAATTTAATATATACATATATTTAAATATATATATTGCTGAAGCAATTGGAGTTAAATGACTTGTTCACATAGCTAGGAAGTCTTAAGTGTCTGAGGTCAGATTTGAACTCAGGCCCTCCTGGTGCTCTATCCATTATGCCATCTAGCTGCCCCCATTTCAATATCTTTACCAAGTAACCCCAAATGGGTTCACAAAGAGTTGTATGCAACTGAAATGATTGAACAACAAAAGTAATTTTTAAAAAAAGTAATTAAAACAAAAAGGAATGAAAAAGGAATTTTAGTAATTAAAATAGAGATCTACAGGGTATTCATTATACATTAAAGAGTATTCAATTAAAATTATTAAATTTAAAAGATATTAAAGAATATGCTAAAATATAGCTTAAATTTCTCCAGTGACATTCCATTCCTCAGATTTAATTACATATTTCAGTTTAGAAGAATTTTGAAAAGAAAATATCTAGCTATTCAAAAGAAATTCACTTATTTTCAAATATTTTAATATTTAGACTTTTATGATGAGGCATAATGAAAAAAGCTCAGAATTTTGAGGCAGATAACCTGGGTTCCCAGGCCCGTTAATGACTATCAGTGTCACTCTCTATGCTCCAGTTTCCTTATCTATAAAATAAAAAGGTTGAATTTACGTCATAATAACTCATATTTACATAGCATTTTTAAAATTTGCAAAGCACTTTCTACATAACTTTACTAAGAAGTGGTAAATATATCTCTATTTTACAGATGAGGAAATTAAAACAGCCCACCCAATTCAGATCTTGACCAACATCTCCTCTAGCCCTCTTTTACTATACTACATTCCTTTTTAAGTTCTAGCTTATCTCAAAAGTGTTTTCTACTAAATCTTCTGATTTGTATGAATGTCTATTTTTTTAGGAATTTAAGAAGGTTCATTTTATATAGAATAGTCATAGAAGTCACAAAATTATTTAAGTACCTTGAAGTCAGGGACTATTTATGTTTTTTTTTCTTTGTAACCGTAGTAGAAAGTACTTAATAAAAGTTTGTTGATTAATTGGAATGAAAAGAGGTCTGTCATTGGTATCACACGACCTGGTTTCAAATCCTACTTCCATAGCTTGAGCAAGTCACTTAACTCTCAGGGCCTTAGTTTCCTCATCTTTAAAATGATGTAGTCAGACTTTTGGGCTTCTAATATGCCTTGCTATTCTAGATCTATGATTTTATTAGTTTTCCCAGAGAAGATTTTTTAAAGATCTTTGCAAAGCCTCTTATTTGGGAGTGTTTTTGTACAGAGCATTCTATCTCCTGATTCCATGCCTTTTACTGAATACCCTTCCCATCCTCTATTAACCTTTGCTTTATAGAATTCCTGGCTTCCTTCAATGTGTACCTCAAAACACCACCTCTTAAAGGAGGCCTTTCTTTCTTTTTCTTTAACTGTCCTCCATTCTTATACTGCTTTATATTTTATTTTGTACCTATTCTATATACTTCTAACAAAGTCCTACTGTGTTGCCTGATCATGCAGTAAAGCTGAAGCTGAGTTCTAAAAGGCTAGGCCAATGGAGAGCAGAGTAAATTCAGCCATGGTGGAAAGCCTTTGAGGATGGCTCTTACAAAAGACCACAAATCTCTTTTTTGAGGATTGATTTGGAATTTTACCAAGTGATTCAGAGTCAGTAAGCTGGCTATTTGAATATGAATTGCATTGGCCAAGCAACCCACGAAACAAAGAACAATACTAAATGATCACCATGCCTGTGTAGCTACTTCTGCTCGTACAGTTATGGTTCTGGGATGACAAGAAAGAAAAGTGACATACAATTTTTAGTCTGTCTATAAAATTTACTTTGATTATGTAAATACTAAGATCCTTGTCCAGTGACCAACTTGAAGGGAAAATATTACTGAAAGAGCTCAGTAATCTTTACATTCATGTTCTGGGGAAAAAAAAAAAAAGAAGAAACCAGAAACTTAGAGCCAAATAGAAGAATGATTTATAAGCACTTCCAAGATAGAATTGACAATGAATTTTGTTACATATTCAAAGGTTATAGGATACTTAATTTAATGGACTATTTGTCCATATATTATTGTACTAATGAGAAGTATTTTCAAAAAAAGATTACCACGAAAATAATTGAAACTTATGCATTGATATTAATTACTAAGGATGAAGAAGAGAAATGCAATGAAGTACCTAATTTAAAAACTCCCAATTAAATCAACATTCATTCTGATGTTTGATAAGTTTAGTTGCAATAATGGAAAAAGTGAGGATAGGAAAAAATATATGGGAAAATACGGCTCAGGAAGTAGTGAGAGAGCTCCAAAACTTACTAATTACACAGAAATGTCATGTCTTTTTCTTCCAAAAAATAATTGGTAAGCTCTAGACACACACACACACACAAAAAAAAAAAAAAAAAAAACCACCAAAAAAAGACAGATTATGGTTTCACAGACAGAAAAAGAATTGTTATTGATATGGTCATAATCCTCACTTAAGAATTTATACAACCAAATCATCAACTTCTCAGAGCTAAAATCAGAATTAGTAAAAAACAAGCAGCAGTGTGAGGAAACGAATGCCATGATTGAAGCAACTGAATCCTGAACTATTTTAAAAATCAGTTGACAGTTAAAAATTGGAAATGATCAACAGGAGGGACACTGACACTAATCATAATTTAATATAAAATATTAACCAATGTAAATTAAAGCAGAAGAGCTCAGAAAGCACTTTAGTCTGTAAATATCTTATTTGCTTGCCAGTCAGATAGAGATGGCTGCCAAAGATAACACTGGATTCGAATATAAACTTATCTATAAAAATCTTATGGCAGTTATATTCAAAGAATTATTACAAAGTAAAAATCGATTTAAAGAATGCAAAGAAAGATGCCTAATTAAATACTCATCACAGAGGTGATGAAGGGCATAAAAGATGCACCATAGGCATTATATTAGAGGAGGATGAACTGGTTATAGGACAAAATAAAGGGGTGACAGGTGAATCATCAGAGTGCTCAAGGGATCTGACATATTGAGTAGAGCCCTTCTGGTAAACTTATGGGAAGACACTGACAAGATCATTGAGTTAAGGTTTTTCATTTTACAGATGAGATACTGTCCTGAAATTTTCCTTCCTTTAATTTTCTCTTTTATTTAGGTTTTTTTTTTTTTTTTTTTTTTTTTTTTTTTTTTTGGCAAGGTGATTTGAGGTTAAGTGACTAGCCCAGGATTTCACAGCTAGTAAGTATCAGGGGTCTGAGGCCAGATTTGAACTCAGGTTTTCTATCCACTGCACCACCTAGGTGCCCCTATTCCTTTAACTTTGAACTGTTATTCCCAGTTCTGCCTTCTAGATTCAAAGAGAACAAGTCTAATCTTTTACTTTATCTTTCACTAATCTTTCAAATAGACAATAATCAAATTCCCCTTCAAATCTTTTGTTTTTCCAAATAAATATTCTTTATTTTTTTTGTTATTCATGGAAAAAGGCCAATTTTTTCATTTTATATAACATTTCAGAAGACCTGGCTATCCTATGCCATAACTATAATTAAAAATGGCATTTCTCTATCTGAATATACAGTACACAAGGAAAAAATATATAATGGTCAGAAATTAAGCACAAGAGTAGAGCTGTCATATACACAAGAAGATTGTGTAATATTAATTTTATTGTTGGTAAAAGAAAGTTGTCAGTATGTTGTCATTTTGGCAAACATGACCTCCAGTATTTTATTTGGGAAATAATACAGCACTTTTAATAGTCCCAAAATAGCTCCTTAAACATAGAAAAGGTTACAAAAGGAGAAACTTGGTAGAAATAGAAATCATCTCAGCTACAATTAAATAGACAGTCTAGCTCTTTTCTTCTCTTCCATAGTTCAACTGCCCTCCTTTCCTTGTTAGATGCAGGTGTATGACGAAAATGTATCATTCTTCTTTTCATTCTTAAGTACACACACACACACATACACACACACACACACACACACACACACACACACAAATGAGGATACAAAATATAAAAAATAATGTGTGTATAAGTACAATTATGCCAAACTATTTCAGTTGTCTTTTCCAGGATTTTGCAGTTTCAGATGACCTGAGATATGATCCCTTGATCGTTGCTATGCATGTTATGATGAAACAGATTGGAGAATTTACTATAACTTAAAACTTAATATTTTGAAAAGTTAGAAAACATATCTGGGACAGGATTCAATAAAATGGGAAGCTGATGATACTACTTTCTTTAAAGGCTGTAAGTAGAAAGGCACAGATGACTTAGTTACCTCATTGAGAACAACTTTTGATGATTAAGTCAGTCTCTTTTAAATAATGAAATTTCCTTTTGAAGAGTTAAAATATTAACAATATTTGTGCTATTGGGATCATTCTGTGCTGCTAAATTCTCTGAATTTGTCTGGTCTAGGCCAGATAAAACTTAAACATTGACCTAAAAGTGCATTTTGTTGTGAAATTCTTATCCACAAATTTGGAGGCATAAGTTTATTCTATTTCTGTCATCTGTTGTTAAATCTGTCAGAAGAAAAATAAGTTATAAAATTGTTATTAGGAGGAAAATTTGAGATACCCTGTTTCTAGATATCTTAAGATACTGAAATATTCCATTTTTTAAGAAGAATATTTTAGAATAGACTTTCTGCGATGTCAAACATGCATATAGTGATGCCTTTTTATTAACCAGTTCTGTGGTTTCATCATTGTTATAGGCTAATATAGGTTGCCACTTTCCCTGCAACTTTGTATATTTAGAGAATGTCCTTACTTTTTAAACATTAAATTACTTGCCTAGGGTCACATTCTTAGTATGTAACTCTTAAACCAGATCTTCTAAACTCCAAGGCCAGCTCTGTACCCACTCATCATGCTGCCTTTTTCCTACTTGTTGCAGTAAATGCCAGAACTTTCTATACTTAATTGGATCTATGCTCATATCTTCAATACATATCAGAATCCATCTATATAACTCCTCATTGCAGATACATAATCTTATCAATGTTCTCCATCAATCTTCTATACAAATTCTGCAAAAAAACTCTAGTGACCTTTCTGCATTACACACATATTAGTATAGAACAACATTGTATGTATTTAATTCCTTATACTCACTGCACAATCAGCTCCCACCTCTCTTTTAAATCATGCATATCCTTTTTGTGGTGGTGGTGTATTTTTTATTTTGGGATTGGAGGGGGTAGATTATGGTTTGGGGGGGGAGGGCTAGTTTTTTGTTTTATTTTGGTTTTTTGCCATTTCTTACTTCCAAGTCATTTTTAGTAATAGTGCATCTCACCATTGTCTCTCCCTTGTTTTGATTTTTCAAAGTTCATGGTCTTTCATGATTTTGCAGACATATAGTAACTCTATCATACTACAGAGTCTTCTCAGTGATATCTTTGATTTCTTTAAAGAAATAAGCCTGTATGGCCCTCAGGGGGAAAAAAATGGAAAAAGAAAGCTGTGTAGACTGTTAGTGAGATTGGAGCCCATTAGCTGAGTTAGCTAGTCCATTAATTCATATATCTAGGTAAGCACTACAGCTGAGTCCATAATGGAATAAGAGGAATAGGAAAAACTAGATTATATTTGTGAAATTATACAGTGCTTTCAGCAATCAAAACACTCTCTGACACAGAAATCCAGATAAATTTCTAGTCAAGATAGTTTACATTCTAATTCACATGTAATCCTACAAATTTTGTATATGATGTGACAGATGCTATCTACACAACTGCTACTTCTTAATGGGATTTATTATGTATAACTTAGAAAACTGTTTCAGATAAATATTCAGATAATTTATTTCTCAAAATTTTTCTCCAAAGGACTGAAAATACTGTTAAATTCTGATTTTTGATAATTGCTTATGAAAACCATTTCTGTTGTAATTATATATTGAATCAGAATATGTCATCTCTACATATTTGCATTTTTAAAATTACTATTGTCTGTCAACCAAGATCATAAAACTTGGGTTTATAAGCTTAAATTAGTGATCAAACACAACAAATAGAAATTGGGTTTTCTTTATTTTTTCTTTCTACTGTTTACCTCACAAACAATTCTTTGTGCACTTATTATATTTTTTGTTATGTTTCCTACTCAATTTTATGGATAATGTTATAAATGCAAGATGTTTTTTCTCAATTTGCTCATGGAAAAAAATGCTATCCCAGTATTCCAAAGTTAACTAAATTAGTTTTCAGACCATAAATATAGTATGTTATGGGGCTTATATTCAGTGCATTTTCAGATCTATAGAATCTGTCACTTGGCTTAACCTTGGAAAAGGCTGGTTCATCTTCATACTTCAATGAGACATCAAATAGTATTTTCATGGAGTGAGTATCTATTTAAGAAACCAAATTCTGTATTTCCATCCTGCTTTACAGGAAAAATGAAACGTGTATATGGGATTTTTTGCAAATTTTTCTGAGTTTTAGACTTTTCTTTTTAGTTTGCTTGAATCTGAAGTTTTTCTTCAACATATTCAACTTAGGACAATTCTTGGCACATACTAGGTCCTTTAATGTGTGTTTCTTAGACTGTTCCTTTTGAGGTTCTTCATTTTTGTTTATCTATAACCATACCATGTGTAATATTGCATTTGAGAGATCATTTTATGAAACTCAAAAGTTAACTTATTTATCATTTTAAACTGTTTTCTAAATTTACTATTGCATTCTTAGCTCATTTTGGAAAGGAATAAGTTTTTTAAAGCTTTACATAATAATCAAGCATAGCACTGCATAGATTTGTGACTTAAGGCCTCAGTTCTTTGCTTAAGAAGAGACATTGTTATTTCCTAGGTGTAAAACATGAAGTCTCACCTGATATGTTATTTTCATAGTTTTTTATTTCTTTTTAAATATTTATAAGCTTGGTATTATAGGAAATCATTTCCAGGAATCTTTGGCTAAATGAAACAAAGGTTCAGGTTAAAATGAAAGGTAAAAATTTTGAATCCTAGCCCTCCCCTTCTCTTTTTCCTCCTTTTTTTCCTTCACTGAAAACTGGTTCCAGATTTGAGTTCAAAAAAATATAGTCTTATAATTCTGACCAAATATATGTTATCCCTTGATACTTCTAATATTGCTGTTAAAATAATTTCTGCTTGTTTTGGATTTTCTACGTGACATCTTCATTTTTAAATATGAAGTGTTCATAAATAAAAAGAAAAAAAAGGCCAGTGCTAAGGTTGATTATTAATAAAGGATTTCTTTTTTATGCAATTTTGGCATCTAATGTCAATGGGGCATACTTTTGCATGGAAAACAAATTTCACCCAGAAGCCAAATAATGGTGGAAAATGTACTATAAATGTAATATTAAAATAATGAAATGATATTTGAGCAGTTGATTAAAATTTCCTGAAGTATATCATTTATGCCTTTTAAAATATTTTAATTGGTTTATGTTGTAATTTGATGCAATGGACAATCAATAGTTAATAACTATTTCTGCTTTTAACAAAAATCTAGGTAGGTTGGGATTTTGGTTTTATTTATAGTAGGTGAAAGACCAATTAACTGAATAATCCTAAAAATATTAGTAAGTGATTATTTTTAACTCTTCATGTTGTCTTACAGAAACTTTTTCCTATTACAAAATAGCTATTTACCTTGGTAAATCAACAGTATTAAAATAACACCTTTCTTTGTCTATTTTTGCCAAACTTTAACAAGCTATTTTTTGAACATTTGCCTACCATCCTTGGAACATCTAAAAGGATTTGTCTAAAACTACTGTTTCCATAGTAAATGTGATATGCCGTTTAATTAAGAGTTTTTGTTGTTGTTTTTTAAATGATATGGCCTAAAATTGTTTTATAAATCATAATCTTAATGTGCAGCAACAGCTCAACATAGCATCCTCTCTATATAGTTCTTAATGACTAGACTTTAGTAAGCAATTTTTTATTGGTTTTTAAATGTTACATTAGAAATATATTTTAGATATTCCATATTTTATATTTAATTCTAATTTTTGAGGATTTCCCCCATGGGAAATGGGCAGATTTGATTTCTTAAGTTAAAAATAAATTTCTGGTTTTTTTTTAATAAATTTCTGTTTTATAAAGAATTAGCAAAATAATAGACAATATTTGAGAACAACATCTTTGGAGAGTAAGAAACTTTATGAAAGAGGAACTGTGACTTACAGGATGATTTGATGGTGCTTGTTTTTGTCAGGAATGGGTTAATAGCATTGTCATAACAGTACATAACAGTAGGAAATAGATAAGACAGATTTTCCACAGTAATTATTGCTCAGTTAACTTACACATTAATAACTGAAATAAATAAGATGATGAGCTCCTTGAAGACTTTTCATTGTCATGACAGGCCCCAAGTTGAGCCATATAGGACAAGAAAAGACCTACCCAAGCAACATAAATCTTAGCTGCATATATTTAACAATTATTTTGTTTACTTATGGAATCTTGGGCAAGTCCCTTTGACTTTAATTTCCTATTATTAAATTGATTATTTGAACTAAATGGTCACCACGACTTTTTGCAGGTCTACATCTATAATCCTATAATTTTAATTCTTCAAGATATTAATTATTACTCTTGGGATCATTCAACCAGTTCCAAATCTACCTAACTGTACTATTGTTTAACCTCTTACCATGTCCTTAAAAGTTGCATGAGAGCCTATCAAATGCTTTGTTGAAATTTAAATATACTATTTATAGAATTTGATTTGGTCTTCCGTGACTCTTTCCCAGTAGAGATTTGGTGGCCTTCATAATCACTCTTTCCCTCTTGGAAGTGTGGACAGATCGTTCCTTTAATAACATATTCTGCACTTGCACTTGGAATAGAAGACAAGTTCACTGACCTATAGTTTGAAGACACCATCTTCATCCCTTTTTTTGAAAATGGAGAAAATGTTTGCATTTTTCTAGTCATTGGCACTTCTCCATTTCAGAAACCACAGTAGCATCTCAATAATCACATCTGCCAGTTCTTTCAGTAAATAGCTTAGGATATAGTTCAAAAACTAGGGCACAAAGCGTTCTCTTGATAGCAATTTCTGAGTATTGTATCCTCAAAAGTCCTTGTTCTCTGGCCTTTATAATGCTGGTCTTCTTGGTAAGTTGAAGTTCACTGAGGCCTGAATGAACAAAGGCATATTTAGTCATCTTTCTTTTAACCTGCTGCACTCCCAGTTTTATGTAGGGCTGTATTGTGACCTAAACTAAATTTATATCCAACACCACTATCTAGAGTAAATTAATCCTTTCATGAAACTATTATGAGTGTTCCTGAAATGCATCCCAGGTACAGCAAGCAAAGATCCTTCTTTATGATATTATTGAATATTGAGTGGTTTCTGTCCTAAAAAGATTGGATTAGAGCTGGGGTAAGGGAGCTTGATCTTAGAGAGGTAATTTGCCCAAGATCATATAGGCCTTCATTAGCAGGACCAGGTTTCCAACCCATGTAGCTTCTCTGACTCCAAAGGTAATTCTTTCCTTATTCAAATGAATTCAATCTGAATTCAATTCAAATGAAAAATCTGACTTAACATTGTCATATTTCATTCATTAAGCAATAGTTTTGTAAGACCATATTTATATTGTTTTATGTTAGACTGATAATAGAAAAATTAATTTTTGCCATGATAGACTTCCCAACCATGTCAAAATCCAATAATTATTGTCATTATCTAATCCAGAGATATGATAGTTAGAACCTTTTTGCCAATGCCAGTGCAGTCGCTCTATAAATACATCATTCTTAAAACATTATTCTAATAAATGACAAATAACATAGTCACTTTAGCATAACCAGGATTTTAGTACAGTGTTCAAAGTTTAAGAGGCTGTTGTGTTAGAAAATAAGGATTTCCTCCTTAAAGTAGAGATCAGCTGATAGAGAGGTGGTTCTCTTCAGGTCTAAAGAATTTAGGACTGATTGTCCCTCCTTTTATACATGGGAAAACCAAGTAGACATTAGAAATTCAGAACATAATGAAAACATTTCATAGCCATCCAAACGCTGGATTTTACTCTTAAGAACCCTACTTTTTTAAGATAATAAAATATGTACCTGATTTTACAGTGGGCCTCTATAAGCAGGAATGCCTAAAGACTTAATATTAAAGCTTTTTGCAAAAGAGAATGAATAATGCTTAAGGAGCAAGTGAAGCTAGGGTTGCTGTGATTGTCCTTAGAAGGAACTGCTATCTGACCAAAAAGAAGCTAAAGTAATCCTTTTTTAGATATTGTTTGGCCAATGTAAACATATTTTTAGTTCAACTAGAAGGTCAAATCAGGGCTTCATTTTTTTAGATTCAAAAATAAATCCTGCTCCATTGTGCAGAAGTCTGGAACTGGTGGGAGCATGGGAGAGACCCAAACTAGAAAGAATATCTATAGACAAATAAAAGTGAAAACCAGAAATGAGCATCTCTTCAAATACCCTCTTAGATTTTAGGATCCAAAATTGATAATGTAACCCTGCCTTTTAAACTGACATTGGTCCCAACTGCAAAAAAAAAAAAAAAAAAAAAGCCAACTTCTTCATAATTGCCATCAAAAATTCTCTGTTTAAAATCTAGGCACGGCTGAGCTCCATTCTTAAGCCTGAAGGGGAAAATGTTTCCCATCATTTTTTCACTGAAACCAAAACTAGCAGTTTTACTTCATGTATTAGGGACTGTGAAGTGACTGCTTAATGTTTCTTGGTTCAGCTTGAGGCCAATAATCTAAAAGCAAATAAGAAAAGAGGAACCGTATCTTTAGCTACTCATTTTCCCCCAACAATCTAATTAAGGCATCTTTGTGAATCTTATTTAAGTTGATAGAATTTTTCTTAAAATGAAAAGAATCAAATTTTTCTACCCTTTGAAGTTCCTATATTTAGTATCAGATATCTCTCCCAAGAGTTTCTGTGATAGTTCAAGAGTTTGAAAAAAAAAAAAAATAGAGAATACTCATACATAAAACTTACATATGCAAATAAAATTTATTAAAGAATATCCTTTTTAAAGTAATATGTTGAGTTTATTATACACTTTCTTTTTATTTTTTTTTAATTATAATAGTTTTGTAAGGATATCCTTTACAATGAAGTAGAGCAAATCACTCAGATGACTCCAGAGCAGTTCTTCAGACAGGATGGGGAGCATTATAAAGATAGCTTCCCCTTGTGTACAAAAAGCTTCCATCTCTAATATATGCTTGTCATTCCTAGGATTTGCATGATAGCAACTAATGGGGAAGCAAAGTTTGTCTCTTCCCTCTGCTCCCAGTTCTGGAATCTGGAATCACTATAATCAATTTGGCAAACAGGAAAGAATTACTGATTCAACCCATGACTTACTTTAGGTAAAAACAGGGACTTGTTCTTCTTAGCATTGTCAGGACTCAGAATGATGATGGAATCCTGTACCCATTCCTTTGTATAGGTGGTCATGAGGTAGCTCATGAAGAGTAAAACTACCAAAGTTTGTTCATGACTTGAATTTCTGATTTAACTGCTAATTCTCCTGAGTTACTATCCAGACTCTTAAGATGAGCTGGATATGAAAATGGCAAGTCATTCTACTATATTTACCAAAAAAATGTCCCAGAATATGGTCATGAAAGGCTAGACAGTACTGAAAACTCAACCAGCAGCAATGGATATATAATTAGTTAATAAGAAATGACAAATAAGAATTCAGAGACATGTGTAAAGATTTGTATGAGATGTAAAAAAATGTGAGGTGATGCAAAATAAGTAGAACCAAGAGAACAATAAACACAATGTATAAAGGACAAGATTAATGAAGAAATCATTAAGAGGAAGTCAAACTGAATAAATGTTTATTTATCTTACTTATCTTACTAGAATGTAAAGAAATCTCGGAATATAAACTAGATAATTAGATAAATGAAAATTTACTAATTTATTCATCTAGCCAGGTCCTTTACATTAAATCTAGTTTGCCCTTTTCCGAGTATCACTATGTAAAATTTCTAATTAAATATCTTAGGTCCCTGTTATCTTTCCAAAGAAATCATCTTTCCCAAGTACTTCTGTTGACCTTTTTGTCTTTTCTCACATGAAAATTATCTGATAATCAGTCTTAGTTTGATTATCTGAGTCTATAAAATCCACATCACATTATAGTTATCCCTTCCACATCATTACTTTCCCATCATGATTTCAATATATCACAGGTTGGCATAAGAAATTAAATGGGAATTTGGAGAGAGCTGTGCAGAAGCCACAGATGGCATGCAAAAGCCAGCAGTTGACAGTGAAAAGTTTAGAAACTCAGAAATGCATAAAGCATATGTATAGTGTTATATAACATCAACATATTTCCTCTTTTAATACTACTGTAATAATGAGGCAGCTAGATGGTGCAGTAGAGGCTCTGAAGTCAGTAGGACCTAAGTTTAAATCCAGCCTCAGACACTTAACACTTAGTAGTGTGACCCTTGCCTGGACAAGTCACTTAACCCCAATTGCTTCTAAAAACGAAACAAAACAAAACAAAAAAATATCTTAATAATTGAGTCTTTTTCTTTGGTATAAAGGAAGAGCCAAAAATTTTATATGGATTTTTCAAATCACAGGGATTCCATGCCATTAGTGTGGAAGGGATAACTATGTTCATGAAATCACAGATAGATAATACTTGAGTAGCCATCTAGAACAACTTATCCCTGATAGAAAATACTATGTATAAGATCTCTCATATGTTATAATCCAGTTTTAGCTAGAAAGCTTTAAGTAAAAGAAAACTTAGTATTCCTGAGACAGTACATTGCACACTTTGCATAATTCTGATTGTTAGGAATTTTTTCTTACACAACAAAGTCTCCATGTATTTCTGTACAACTTCTACCTAATTATGCCTTCTATAGCCAAGCAAAACAAGTCTTAATATTTCTTCTACATGATAGCATCAAATCTTTGAAGATTACTGTCTTAAAAGCTTCTCTTCTCTTTTCCCCCACTTCCTGCAAGTCTTCTCTTCTATCTCCCCATCTTTCAGCCAGTCCTCTCATATGGTTTTGAGAATCACTATCATGATTTCCCTCCTCTTTTTGTTGCTCTTCAGGTTATAAGTGTCCTTTCTAAAAATATATGTAGTGCCCAGAAATGAATATAATACTTCCACATAATGTCTGACTTGGATACCTAAATTTAGGAGCCTATGATCCTCATCCTATACTACAAAGCCCTTCTCACTTCCCTTCACCACACTTCTCAAAAAAATTAAATTATATGCAGATTGAGATGATATAGAGAGACACAAAACAAATAATTTCTACTTTTAATGAGTTTACATTCCATTAGGAAATAGCAAAAGTTGGTTTCAAATAAACTTAAATCTTCTGACTTTCAAGTTGAGTGTTCTTGTAAGCTGCTCATTCCATTTTGTTGCTCTCTATCACTATAGTTGTAAGCATCACAAGGGCATGTTTGTTTGTTTTTACTCTAAGTTTTATATTTTCCCCAATGTAGCACAATTATGGAATGGAATGGATACAATTTTTTCCATTGTTGAAAAAATTTAAATCTGATGACATGGTGGGCAATCAACAGCACTTTCATATGCAAATGACAGCACTTTTATTAATAAATTCTTGTTTGATTGGTTATTAATAGTTAAGACAGAATTGTCATTGGTAGAAGAGTTAGCCACCAAAACTAACCAAGAAATATTCTATTTGGCAAATTCATAAAGTAGTTATACTGCTCAATGGTGAGAAAATTATCAGTCCACTTAATTTTCTTTCAGAACACAATTGTGCCCCACCATTTATATGATTAATCTAGAAGGGAATTGGGTCTAAAACAAAATATTTTTAATGTTGCTTTGGCTAAACAAATCAAGATGGAGGCAGCAAAGTATTGAGGAAAGAATATTTAAACCTGGAGTTAAGAAAGATACAGGTTTACAATTGCTTCTTAAACTAGCTGTGTGATTTAACATCCGGGTCCCTCTGTTTCTTCATCTATAAATTAGAAATAATCATATATGTGGAGGACCTACCTCAAAGGGTTTTGGTGTAAGATTCAAAAGAACTAGTTTCTATGTCAATTTTTATCTTTAAAAAATGTATATAATCAGCTATTATTTTTACTATCATTAAACAGCAGTTATTTGTAAAGTGGATTAAAATTTTCTTCTGATGCCCAGTTATATAAACATTGAAATTTACTTCATTTACTACTGATTCCCTATCAGAAATTCCAGACATGCAATATCCTTTCTTTTTTCAAGATGTTAAATCTAGTGAGTTCCTAGTATTCATACCAGCCTTACTTTGAAGAAATAAAAATTTATTTTCTATATTAGTAGTGTTAAAACAAGTTTTCTTCTACTATCCAGTTGAACAAGCAGCTCACCCAAATTTTTCCAAAAGAATCAAGTCAGAAGCTTTGTTCCCTAGGGAGACTGAGTCAGTCTGCTGACATGGAACTAGGTTGATTTGTTGTGGAAAAACAGTCTTTTCCATATTTTTTTTTGAGCCAGGCCACAGGGTTGGCTAAAATAGTTTGGAGCAGTTTAAGGAACAGGCTGGTTGAACTAACTTCTTATAAACATGATCAAGATATAATTTTGCCACTTTTGTATTATTAGTTGTTTATCTAGATTAGCACTTTATATTCCTACTTTTAAATTTAAAAAACAATAAGGATTTTTCATTGATACCATTTAAAATGAATCTACCACAATCAGATCAGAGCTAAAGGTAAGAAAACCAAAACAGAATGATAGCATTTCAGTCCTTATCATTTATGGTCATTTTATTTGCTTGATAGTTCTCATATATTCTGCATTGCAATATAGAAATTTCAAAATATAAATATATGAGAGGGAAAAAAGCATATTCTCTTTTTAGGGAGAGGTCTTTCTTAGTGTCACATTGTTTGAAGTGTTTCATTTTTATGTTATGTTATGTTTTATTTTTCTTTTAGGATTTAGCATCTATTTGTACTACAGTTTTAGTCCATTGTCATTGCCAGATTTTTATAATATAAATACAATCTAAATAGAGATTCAATAGAAATATATTAAAATCTAGTATAATTGCTAATCTGAACCTAATTGGAATTCTTTAATTTTTTTAAATGTTGTTTTATATGTTTTTTTTAATTGTTGATTATCATTTTCATAGTTAGAACTTCAGTTTCCAAAAGGACCCAGTTAGGAAATTTTTAATCTGTTACTAATTAATGCTTTTTTTCTGCACTGTCTAAATGGGTTTCATCTTATTTCTTATCTGAGATGTATTAATTTAACCCTGAATTTCTCTTTAAAGATGTCAAATATACAGTCTTACGAAAGTTGGTTTGTTTTGTTTTATTATAATAGGGAGATCAATTGGTTTATATAAGAATATAATCAAAATGCCATTTTCAGATTGCTTTTAAAGAGTTCCGAGTCACAACTTCAAAAATCCAGCAGTACAGTTGAATTTCATTCTACTATATAAATCATATTTTCTGTCATCTAAAATTTTTTTAAAACATTTGCAAAATCTTTTCGAATATCAGTAGCAGAACTACTGTATCTACTAAGAGAAAATCAGGAATTGAGTCTCATAATCTCTGCTAGACTTTTTAGTACACAGATCACTTAAATAGGGAAGTTATTTAAGCAATTAATTTCCATTGTTTGTTTATGATGTGCTTAATTAAATGGTTAATTATTTAAGATATCACAAATTTTCACTGACTACCTTTTCATTTGGCTCTTGGTTAATTATAAGAAAAGATTTTTCCATAGAAACCTAAAGTCAATAATGGTTAATTTACTGGATCATTTTTATCCTTAACATTACATTAGAACAGCATTTCTGAGTTTACAGGACACTTTCGTATACATTATTTCAAGTGATTTTCACAACAAATAGTAATCGTGTAAGGTAGACAGGATAATAGTATTATCAGATGAGGAAACTGAAATCTATATTCAAATGCTTTTTCTGCATCTATTGAGATAATCATATGATTTCTGTTAATTTGATTATTGATATAGTCAGTTATGCTTATAGTTTTCCCAATATTGAAGCCGCTCTGCATTCCTGGTATTAATCCTACTTGGTCATGGTATATTATCCTGGTGTCAACTTGCTATAATCTTTTTGCTAATACTTTATTTAAGAGCTTTGCATCAATATTCATTAGGGAAATTGGTTTATAATTTTCTTTGTTGTGATGGTATCTGGTTTAGGTATTAGCACCATATTTGTGTCACAAAAGGAATTTTATAGGACTCCTTTCCCTATTTTTCCAAATAGTTTGCATAGAATTGGAATTTATTGTTCTTTAAATATTTGGTGGAATTCACTTGTAAATCCATCTGGCCCTGGAGATTTTTCTTAGGAAGTTGATTAATAGCTTATTCAGTTTCTTTTTCTAAAATGGGACTATTACTCCCTTCATAGTTTAAAATATAACCTCCAAGTAGAAGTCAGTGTCATCAGCCATATTCCCTTTGGGGTTTTTTAAACAGATAACCCATAATTTTGAAAAAATAAGTACGTTAAACTCATAGCTTATGATTTTTAAACTATGAGGAAGCCCTAGGATAGCTAGATTAATTCTATCCACAGAACTTAGTACATGGTAAAATTTGTGATTATGCCAAAAAGACTGGCAATGAGCATGTTGATCATGGGACAGTCTAAAACAATCTGTTCCACTTGCAGCTGTTCACATTTCCCTCTTTTGTCAGTTTAAAATAAATGCTGAAGTTAGGTAAAATGCTAAAAGAAAACTGCTGAAAGAGAAAATATGTTAATACTAAATTACCCCACAGGATAATTTAACATTCCTTATCCCCAAAGCTCAAATCATCAAGTTAAAGGGTAAGAGATTTATTCAGAGAAAACATAATATTTTATCAACCTTATTCTTCTCAGATGATAAAAATCCTGTAGACTGGCACTGTATATTCATAACATCATTTATATAATATCTTACACAGTAATATATGTGATAGTTTTTTATTACAATTGTTCCAACCTCAGTTGCAAAGTGCAAGGGGAAAAGCCTGGGGCTCCCTCACCAGGAAGGGGCAATCTCCCAAACTATAAGATCTCTTTTGACCCCCAAAACTGATTCATGATTTCTTTTCTTCTTCTGGCCCCAAATTTGATTTCATTTTTCTTCTTTTTACCAAGTCCTCTGCCTGTTATTTCTGCCTGCTTTCTCTCTGTTTTCTACTGTTAGGAATAAAGAAATAGAAAGGAAAGTACCTTTCCTGTGTTCTATTGCAACTCTGTCAGAAAAGAAAAGTTAGCTTAGGCATAAGTGAGTCACCTACAATTGAATGGAAAATAGACTAATTAGAAAATAGTCTAATTTATGTAGATATGGGAATTGGAATAGGAACATTATTCTGGGGTTCTGTGAACCTTTAGCAGTAGCACAAAGATTACCTGCTTTCATTAGCAAGAATGAAAGGAAAAGGCTGTTTTCTCCCATATTTTTGCCATTACCAGTCCTACCATCACAGATCCCATCCTAGATTGACCCTGAATCAGAAATAGCAGATTCAATAAGAGAGGGCAATTGGGAAGACAAAAAGGGAAACATTGAAGAGTGACAAGAAGGAGAATCCTTGTAAAGGGGGAATCAGAGACTGCCTAACTAGTCCTCAAAAAGATTTAGATATTATTCATTTTAAAGGACAGAGAAACAAATTTGAAAATAATTCTCCCTATTAGGATTTACATATTGCTCCAACAAATTTTGTATTTAGCTGGAAATTAGGCATATTCGTTGTTCCTTTTCCCTCCCTCCCTCATGTTTAAAGAGTTTTCCATCAGGCTCCTTACAAGAAAGGAAACTCAGAGAAAAGAAATTGCTTTTCTCAAAGTGTCCCCGCTTCACTGGATTCTTTTATCTAAAACCATCCTGGTAGTTGTTACTAAAGTCTGTGTGTTTAGTTACAGCCCTCCTAGGAAGTTTCTATAGCCTTCCTTTTTGAGTATCATCGAGTAGGATGCAGGTGAAACTTACTTTATGTTCTGCTGCTGAAAGTAATGTAGTTTGTTAGCCTCTTGCCCTTTCTTGGTGTGTTGCCCTGATCTGGGAACTTGGAAATAAGATGAGCTGCTGTTGCTTTTATTTTTGCTTTAATTTCCCAGGATTTCCTTCCTTAAATTATCATTTCCTTGATTCAAATCTTAATTTCTTCTATAAAATCATAAGATTAGACTAGGCCAATCATTTTCAAATTTTTTGGTCTCAAGACCCTTTTATATTTTAAAAATGCTTTTAAAATGACCCTTCTATCCCCATGAGCTTTTTGTTTATGTAGGTTATGTATCAATTGATATCAGTTAATAACCTTAAATTTTTTATTTCTTAGAATTATTATGAAAATACTTTTGACCTCGCAAACCTTTTGAAAAGGGTCTTAGGAATCACCAGGAATCTTGGACACTTTGAGAACCACTAAATTTAAATGATTTTTCAGGTTCCTTCCAGCTCTAGCATTCCCAACAACAAATGTTCAAATGCTTCTAAAACAAAATTTTCTCATAAAATTACTTTGTTGCTTGTAGTTACTTGAATTTGGTATTGGAAGGGATCTTATCCTAATTGTATTCTAATCCAAACCTTCTCATTTTACAAATGGGGAAATTGATTTGTAGGCAAATTAAGTGATTTGCTCAAGGTTTTAGGTGGTAAGAAGCATAGCCAGAAATTTGAACATAGGTCTTGAGGGTTCAAATCCAGTGCTCTTTCCATTGCATTATGTGCTCATATTTGTATTAATATAACTTCTTAGGGGTATAAGTAAAACAGTTTTAAAATACATTATTGGGTTCTATGATCCTAAACATTTGCTTATCACACAATTCAAAAATTATGAATGAGCTATATAGATATAGCTATAGATATAGATACACTCACATAAAAGGAAAGGGAGAAAGAAGTAACAGAAATTCCTTCCACTTCCATTAGCAAAACCCAGAGTCTTTGTACTAAGTCCTCTTATCTTTTTATTCCGTGCTCTCTGTTTGTGATTTCATCAGCTTCTATGAATTTAGCCATTATCTCTATACAGTTTGTTCTCACATCTACATATCTAGCCCTAATCTCAAACCCAAGTTTTCAGAGTAAATATGACAGACATCTCAGCCGCCTTTGTATAAATATATGTAGCACTACTTCCCCCAGTTTTCACTCGGAATCAATAAAATAACCAATAAATGAATAAATAAAATAACCAGCAAAACGGTCTAACAACATTTTTTCACATGTTGGGGAAGCTGAAGGATGAGGAAGGATGGAAAAATGGAAAGAAATCAGGAAAATCTAGATTCAATTCATGTGGTCTAGTGTGTGGTACTAGCTATATTACATTGAGGAAGTCATGTAACCCCTCTTGTTCTTTTCAGACATGTCCAATTATTTGTAATTCCATTTGGGGTTTTCTTGGCAATGATACTAAAGTTGTTTGCCATTTCATTCTCTCTAGCTCACTTTACAGTTGAAGAAACTTAATGTGTGGGGCTGAATCTGAACTCAGATCTTCCTGACTCCAAGCTTAGTACTCTGTCCAAAATTAATTGGTAAAGTTTTGATTAGTTACAAAGTGAAGTGAAAATTTCTGCTTATGTGGGGAAGACATTTTTGAACTGAGAGGCCACAAAAAAAAAAAAGGGGTTAGACTTGTCTGGAACTCTACCCCACCCTTGTCTCCCAAATCTGCTCTCCTAAGCTGTTTCTGCTTTTCACAGCTCTTCCTTTAAATGGGTAATATTGAGAACTCCAGGTTGTTCTCACAGATAGTTCCCTTGGACAGCAATGTGGGACCTCTCAGTCAGGAGAAAGAGGCATGGGTTAGGTTATTAGCAGTTTGTGATGGGTTGCATATATCAGATGTTTTGTCAAACAGGAACTTTTGTCTGTATCTGATTAGCACACACTTACAAATGACCCCAACAAATGTAATTATAGACAAGGACTCACTTCTCTCTATACCAAGAATTCTTCTTTTCTTCCCTTTCCACTTAGGTTGCCATCTCTCTGTTTAAGTTGACATCTCTCCATTTATAAGCTAACAGACTGATTTTTCCAATCCCAGCAGAACATAAATGCATTGAAGGCAGAGTTTCTCTTTTTTTTCCTATCCCCAGCACTTAGAACATTGTTTAATAAATGCTTGTTGATTGAATCAAATTGAATCCCATAGATTCCCACCTATCCCTTCCATGTAAAAAATAGTATCTTGTTCTCCTAAAAGAAAGAGGATAAAGACCAAGACTTAGAACCACTAACTTAAACACCCACACACTTCCTTTTTGAGTCAATTTCCTATCCTGTTTCCTTCTAGACCCTTGTATAATTATGTCTTTTGAAGGTTTCATCATGCAAAAAGCAGCTAAGGTCATTGCATTCCAGTGTGTACTTCATTGAAATCCTGTAGACTCTTAGAGAAACTATGATACCATTACCTGGTGGACAGAACACAGTTAGTTAAAAATCTGACTTCTTTCTAATCTTAGGACGTATAAATTGAGACAAAGAAACACAAATACACAGAAAAAAACTCAAAGCCTTCTGTGTAAAGATATCCATTCCACTTCTTATCCTCTCTTCTTTCCACGATTTTTTCACCTGTGTTTAAAAGAGGGTGTGTGTAGAGGAGAGGATGTGAAATGTTACTCAGAACATGATTGTAGAAAGACTGTGTATTGGAACAAAATTTCAAATCATAAAGCATTGCTACCCACCTCAGAAACCTTTGAAAGTGCTCAGTTCTCTTTAGAATTTGCCATAAAACTCTCCATGTTCCTCTGCATCCTTTTAAATTAAATCTGCTTTCGAAGTACTAAAATTCAAGATTAAAAGGGTTTTCCCCCTAATTTTGATTTTTTTAAATTTTGTTTTAATCAGTATCACATGTCAAGAAACTGTTCTATTTATGAAGGTTGTCTAATATATTTTCTGATGTTTAAAAGAAAAACATAACTCAAACATATTTTCTTCCCACCTCTTTTTTATCTCAGTCAACTTTTATACACTACCCTGAGAATCTATCACTATTTAAAACATTGTTTCCATGGGAAAATACATTTATGGTTTCAAACAGCAGATTTTACAAATAAACTTTTGGAATATAGCCAAGTTTTTAAATTGAAAGCTGCCTGTTTATATTCTGAAGAGATTTGAACAGACTCATTTTGAAACCATAAGAATGTCAGTAAAACCTTAAAAGGTTTAAGTTCATGTATTAAATAGATTATTAGGATACTGTAAAGCTGTTCAAAATCCAGTAGAACTTTGTTAGTTTTGAATCAGTCCTATCTGTTCCAATTAGCCTAAATTAGGCATTTTTCTTACATGGCAATGTTTCTCTAACTAGCGTTTCTAAAGGAATTTCATAAGGGACAAGCTGAGCTGGCCCATTAGCACACACAACCAGTGCATCCATGTTGAAGTCTGTATTGTTCACACACAGTGTTTATGCTCAGCCAAGTCACAGGACAATCAGAATCAGTGGAAATCCATCATGTAACTGGAAAATTGACTTTTAGACTTTAGAATCAATCACTAAACTCAACAGTGTCAGTTGACAGTCTCAAATGATTGTCAGGCAATCAGAGATTATGTGTAAAAGCCTCATAGATGTGAAATAGAAAGAATCTCAGAGACCATGTAGACCAACCTCTCTTTGGGCCTTTGTCTGAGGCCCAGGGAAATTATCACTTGGATAAAGATATTAAGAGGTGTTCACTTAGAGTCTAACTGGTATATTTAAGATAAATATGTTTCAACCAGTACCTATTAATGGGTAAATGGGTGAAATGTACAAGGTCAGAGAGAGACCCCCCCAAAAAATGTTAATGATCCAGACTTTGAAATGAAAGAACCCTCATTCAGTATGGAACAGAAAAAGAGAGGCAAAGACTATAACTTGCCTTTCTTTGTATTCTTAGCACTTAACACAAAACTTGGAGTATAATTCATGCTTAATAATTGCTTTTTAATCGATATGTGATTACTTTGTCTTGTTTGGGTTTCTTTCTAGTGATCTGCTATACAATATGTATGGTGTTACCAAATTATAGAAAATAACATTAATATTATTCTTGCAAAAGCATAAAGCCATTTACAAAAAAAGAGAGAGAGTTTAAGTTTGAAAATGCTCAGATTTTTTTTTTTAAATAAAGATGAGATAAGCTTAAAAAGTATACAATAGAAAAGAATGCAGATCGTGTAAACATCAACTCCAACTTCTGGCACTATTTTATGTTATACTGAGCAAGTAACCCAGTTTCCATGCACCTCTGTTTCCTCATCTGTAAAATAAAAAAGTTACTAATTCATGATACTCATAGCTCAATAGATGAGCTATTTCTGACATCAGTATTCCACATAAATTGATTCAGGGGAAACATTTTTAATTAACCACATATTGTAATGCCATTAGTATCTTGTAAACTAAATGTATAAAGATTAAAGTAAAAGGCTTTGTGATTTAAAAAAAAATGAGAATCTCAAACGTGATATAAACCAATATTTTAAGTAATTAAGTTTTATAATATTATAGACTTTTCAACTAAAATTAGTTGGCAGAGTAGTAGAAAATCGGTCATTAAACATTTATTAATGTTTTACTTGCTGTGTACCTTGCAAGTACTGTGCTAAGAATTGGGGATACAAAAGAGGTAAAAGGTAACTTTTGAAGCTCACAATCTAATGAGCAAAATAACATGCAAACATATATGCACATGTGTGTGTATCAAGCTATTTACAGGATAAATGGGAAATAACAGAGGAAAGGCACTGGAATTTAGAGGAGTTAAGGAAGGTTTCCTGTAGGAAGTGAAATTTTAATTAGGACTAAAAGGAAGCAAAGAAGATCAGTAGATGGAGTGGATGAGCAAAAACATTTCGTATGGAGGACAGCTAAAGAAAGAAAAAGCTATCAAATGGAATCATTACTAAATTGACTATTCAAAATAATTTCTAATGTAAGGACAGTGACATATTAAGTGACCTACACAGGGTCATATACAATCAATTTATATTAGAAATGGAATCTGTACCCAGAATTTCTTTGTTTTGTGGCCGGCTCTCTCCCCACTAATACTAGGGGTGTCAAACTCCAGCTTTGACTTAGAAATTAATATTACCTATTAACATTTATGTTTTATTATATTGTATTTACTTTATTAAATGTTTTCCAATTACATTTTAACCTGGTTCAACTACAAGAGGACACCTGTAAATTTGACATCTCTGTGCTACATTATACCTCTTGTCAAACATTTTTCTGTAATGGATATATTGAAGTAGATTGCTTTCTAAAAATTAGAAGGACGAAGCAAGAAATGGACTCTCTAGGAAGGGGAAAAAAGCCATTTACTTCTTTTGGCTATTTTTAATTTTATTTGGTATGTATTAAAACTTCTGTTTGAATTAAAAATCAAAAGAAAATGTTTATAATTTTAACTTCATCTTAAAATATGCTAACATCAATGTTATTAGTAAACAAGCTTACTAAACAAGACATAATCCTTTTTGTGAAAATATTCCTTCCTCAAAAGAACTGCTTTTGTTCATTTCCTGAAATTTAGATTTCTTGGAAATTTCTTCTAGCCTATACTATGCCAGGAAACATTCCCTTCATTAATTCTATTTTCATTTTCAGAGAGAAAGAGATATATAATATCTAATAATAAGAGAATACATGAGAGAAAAAAGATGTGATTCAATGAAATTTTAATTTCAAAATTTGCATTAAAAATGATTATACACAAATATTATTTTGTCCATTAAAATGAATGAGAATAATAGGAGTGTCTGCTGAAGTTTTCAAAATTTCTTTCAAGATCCTTTTATAAATTAGGCTTCTTAAACTTTTTCTGCTTGCGACCCCTTTTCTCCTAAGAAATATTTATGTGATCCCAGGTTATATTTATATGAAATAGATGTTCAAACCAAACATATATTGATAATAAATCACCATTTCACAATCCCTACACTCAGTTAAGCGATCCCATGTGGAGTCACAACAGACAATAATTGTTTGATGATTCAAATTTCAGTCATTAGACTTTCAATTCTAAGATGAAAAATGTTTGTTTGTTTTTTTGCAAAAAAAATTGAAGAATTATGGGTCTTATCAAACATCAAAGTTGAATGTAATTCTTGGCTTTTCTTCTTTGCTTTCAGCTTTATGACAAAATTAACACAAAGTCTTCACCACATATCAGGAATCCTCCCAGTGATGCTGTACAGAGAGCCAAAGAGGTAACATTTTAAAATTTGCTTGTGTCTGTCAAGTTTGAATAATCTAATTATTAGTTTAGTTGCAAACATTTTTCATTTTCTTAATGGGAAATTATTTTGTTTGGAAATAAATATAATGATGATAAATGTAATAATCTTTCAAAACATCATCTATGTTTTTGATGTATTTATAGTTCTGGTTTTCTGCATTACTTGGTTCGAACTTATTCAGTTCATTTTCAATCAGAATGGTAATTTAAAGCAATTATACTCAAATTTGAAAGTCACCAAAATTTGATTACTGAGTATTTTTATAGAAAATATGCCAGCATTATCTCTTCCTAAAGGATTGTTTCCTTTTATTACAAACTTGCTATATGAACTTGAGCCACTTAACTTCTCAAATCTTCTCTGTCAACATTTTAAGTTTTCCTCATTTATTTCTAAAATACTTAAAATATCATCCATTAGAAATATAGTTATTGTGGAAAATCTTAATTGATTATTTGAAGATAATAAAACTCAAAAGAAGAGCTATATAAACATTAATTAAATGTTTATGATTATTAAACAGATACATTACTGACAAATCATATGTTATGTCAGTAGTAGAATTGGTTCAACTGGTAAAAGTTTCAAAAATAATCCACCAAAAGCCCACAGAAGACAATCAAGTACTCATCAAACAATAATTATTTTTTCTTTACCTCTTTGTATTAAAGTGTGGTGAAGCAAGAGTTTGGTAGCCAGAATCCTATTCCTAATGATGAGTACTGATTCTACCAATGTGGAACCCTGCTCCTATTCTTTAAATGATATAACTTGTAAGATATAATTTTAGAGATCTTCCACCCAATCCACTTGTTTTACCCATAGGAAAACAGGAATAGATTAAGTGATTTGTTGCCTATGATTTGTTTTAACAATTATAACAGAAAAATCATATGTTAACAATATAGCCAGCACTAGCTGAAATGATATTTGTATCTCAAAGAAATCCTGTATTTTCTCTGATTATATTTTAAAACAGGGTGTAATCATGATTTTTTGCCTTTAGGTGTGAAAGGCAAAGAAAAAGAGCTAGATAACGTGATAATATTGTTTGCTGTACTTAAAGTGCATAGGGTTCTTCTGTGTAGCATTTTCTTAAGGTCTAGAGATTCTAGGCTTCATTAATGTATTTTTCCCTTTATGATTTCCATTTATGGTAATGAAAACTTTAATTCCAGACTAAACTTTTAAACATAAAAACATTTGTTTGCTCTATCTAAAATTATCTTTTAAAGCCCAACATATTAAGTTAGAATAGTAACAGTATGCTTAACCTTAGAAGAACAGACCTTTCCTTTCTGGACCATATTATGAAACTAAGTTTTAAATGGACAAAGTCAAAATACTATTCTTTGAAAATAGTACTATTTACCTATCTGGGGATTAATTTAAAAACAAATAAGAGTAGAAAAATTCAGTAAACAGAAAATGAAAAACCACAGTGCTGTATTTGGTTTCTCTGTCAAGTTCATATAGCAGTTTACTTCTGGGAACTATTGCCAGAAGCAGACTTCTCAGTTTTGGAGGGGTTTTGGATTTGATTTGTTTATTGATCTGAGGAATTGCTTGAAGAATAAATTATATTAGACAGGAAGAATAATTAGTGAAATTTTGAGATTTTTTTCCCTCCCATTCATAGAATGTTACTTTGAATTGTTTCTATTTTGAATAATTTGTGGTGATGTGAAAGTTGCAGAGAGGAGAGGAATTGACATTTGTTAATATTCGAGAAGATAGTCATTAACTTTTATTAGCTCTTTGGATGGAGTGAATTTTGAATGATTTCTGTAATCACTGGTTCTCCCCACCAGTCCCCTGTCTCCAAATCATATTAGCTTTGCCTTGATTTAGATTTTATTTTGTTTTATATTTATTGCTGTTCTTTTCTGCAGCAGTATTATTAATGTATTTTAAAACATTCTATTGATATTAATGAAGATATAAGTTCTTAATGTTTTTATATTCCATTCTTTTCCTATTGTACCTTTCCCCCTCATATAAAAGAACTGTCCCTTATAAAAAAACCATTTTGGAAAATTAGCCAATACTGAAAGTCTAATATTAATTATTTGAAATGTTCTATATTCATAAGACTCCTCTCCCTACTATCTCTGTAAAAAAAAGAGAGAGAGGGAGGGCATTTTCTCCATTTCTTCTTTAGGATCAAATTTGGATTTAGTTTGAATTTTTTTTGTTGTTGTTTTTGCCATATTCATTGTTGTTAACATTATATATATTGTTTTCATGATTGTGCTAACTCCATTGTCCCAACATTCTTCTCTATTTATTATACTCATTATTTTTCATTAAACTCTTGGATTATATTTTATACGATGAGAACAGAAACTTCCAGAATAATTTATGTAATATATTACCATGTATATAAATATTCAGTACTGTTAAAAAATACAAATAAAAGGATGAAATTTTCAGAAATCATTTTATCTGCCAGATGATGTGAGTCATATTTTTCCTTCTCATGAGAAGAAAAACTTTCTGTATTTTTGAAATCTCTTAGCATGTTTGTGACACTATAGAATCTTAATGCCATATCCTTTACTATATAGGTATTAGAAGAAATTTCATGTTACCCTGAAAACAATGATGCAAAGGAGCTAAAGCGTATTTTAACACAACCTCATTTCATGGTAAGTACAACTCTACAGTTACATTTTTCTTAGAATTAAAACCATCATTTCAGAAAAAGTTTTAATGGTATGACACCCATAATAACTACACAATAATGATATCAACTTCATAAAAAATGATTTTTTAATCAGCATCTTACCAAATGAAGGACTTGGCTATACAATAAGTATGTATATGTTGACCTGATAAATTAAGACTGCAGTTATTTCTATATATAGTAAAATATTTTATAGTAAAATTACTTTGTGGTACTATACTAAAGTTGGATAAGACCTTAGATTTAATTTATCTAATGCCTTCATTTTATGGGAAGGAAATATTCCAAAGAGATTAAGTCAAATAAGACATTTGACCAAAATCAATCTCTACTAAACAAGAGAGCTATGATTTTAATCCAGTTCTTCAACTATTTTGGTTTTTCTCTCACTCTTACTAAAATGAATTTACAAATGAGCATGAACTAAATTTCTTTGGCTTTTCACATGGGCATATCTTTACCTGAAGATATGGTAGAACAGAATGTTACAATTTTACAGAATGTTAAAAAAAAAAAAATTAGCTAGTGGAGCAGCTAGGTGGTGCAATGGATAGAGCACCAGCCCCTGAAGTCAGGAGGACCTGAGTTCAGATGTGGCCTCAGATACTTAACATTTCCTAGCTGTGTGATCCTGGGCAAGTCATTTAATCCCAATTGTCTCAGCAAAAAAAAGAATTAGCTATGTAGGGTAACTAATGTATTGTGTCTAATTTGTTTTAAAAGTTCTATTTTCTTAGCAGTTTTTCAAAGAATTTATGAGACATTTTTATTATGATAAGTTTGAGAAGTTATTTTGTTGTATATTAACTTAACAATCTCCTAGGAGTTCATTGTAATGATTATGGTGTTAATCTAAAATTTTCTTTTATAATTACATATAATTTTATTTTGACAAGGTTAGATAATGGCTTAAAATTTGAATACTTAAGTTTTTAGTTACTAAAGCAGATAGTCTGGCTAAAACACAGTTTGTTCTATTAAAATTCATTGTATGGAATATTGCCATGATATTACTTCTCTTAAGAAAAAAAAATGTTTAGTATTGCTTTTAGAGGACCATTTACTTTCTTGTGGGGTTTTTTTTAGTTGATAATTACAATTAAGAGATCCAAGAATTAAACTGATAGAAAGACATTTATTTCCCCAGAAATAACAAGATAAATTTTTATTAAAACAGATTTTGTTCAATAACAAGATTCAATTTATTTGCTGATTATTAGCGACCCTTTTAATTTTAACATTCCAGTAGTTCCCCTTTATTTTAATCTGACTCAGGAATTATTTTTAATTTTTAGAACAATAGTCAGATTAATTATCTCATCTAAGAGGGAGAAAATATTTGACATCCTTACTATAGACAGAGAAGTGAAAGTACTTTTGTTCTGGCAATTCATTTCCGCATACCAGTGGTCCCATTCCTGTGTGATTATAAAAGAGGAAAACTATTTTAATGAAAATGATAAAGATATTTTTATTTTCTTAGTGTACTAAACAAATATTTAGATAGTTTAAAGTGGTTTTCAAATTCTGATTTCCATCACTGATCTTAATAATCTTATACCTACTTTTTTTTCCTGAAACATTTTAAAGCATCTTGCAGACTTTAAAGCACTATATAATTAGAATACATTACTAACTCTGACCAACCATTTCGCAAATGTGTATTTTTGGTCACACACACACAAAGACCCACCCAAAAGATTAGGTATATCAGAGTAAATATTGTATAAAACAGCCAAATAATTTTAAATTGAAAATTATTTTAAAATAAGATCTATAATTATTTGTCTGTAATTATCCAGATGACAACCAAAGTTCAGAGAGGTTCACCACCAAAAGGTTGGTGGCCAGGTTATGAAATTTTCAACCACAGTAATTCATGAAAGCTTATCTTTTCACACTGAGGAGCATTGCAGTCCACCTCAAAGAATGAAAATAGTATCCATACAGATGGAAATCACAATACCTATGTATTATGTAAATAAATAATGCTGTATAAGACATGGAAGACTATGCTTCAGAGTTTTCTGACTTTGTGGCTTAAATGTAATCAAATTTTGTATGAAGAACATAAGGAAAATATCCTATTTATGCTATTCTTCAGCACTTGGCCTTCTACCCCCTGCCAAAATAAATAAATAAATAAAAGTTTGCATGTATTTTTCCATAGAAATAAAAAAGAGAACAAAACAAAAGTATTATGGATGAAACCATGAATCTGTTTTATACAATTTGCTTTTTAAATTACATAAGTTCAATATATTATTTTTAGAACTATCCTGCTTGTCTGTGTTTTCCTCTGAACTTCCTTCTGTTCTCTTTTTTAAAAATAGTTCCAGTGGCCCTCTTAAAAAGAAAAACACAAGAGTAAAAAGGCAAATAAGCAAGTCTAGAAAAGCAAATCCACACATTATCCCCATTCAGAAATATTTCTCATTCTGCCTCTTTGGCTCTCATCTCTTTGTCAGCACTTAGATAGCATGCTTTGTCATTAGAATTTTGGTGAGTAATCATTAATCAAAGTTTTCAAGTTTTTAGAAGTTGTTTTTCCTTACAGTATTGTTGTTACTGTATAAATTGTCATCCTGATGCTATATTTCACTTTTAATCTATCCCTCATACAAATCTTCTTAGCATTCTTTTTTCATAATTTTGCAAGTAGTCTTGAGTATCCCTTATGTCATTTCTACTACATTTCTATGTCATAATTTGTTCATCCAATCCCCAGTTGATATGTACTGCATTATTTCTAGTTCTTTGCTATTGCAAAAAAAAAAAAAAGTTCCTATATATATATATATATATATATATATATATATATATATATATATATATATATATATATATATATATATAATGTTATGCATATGAGTCTTTTTCTTCTTTATTTAATTTCTTTGGGATATAGGTCTAGTAGTAGGTCACTTTTGCTGTATGACTGGTCCACCTACTTTTCCTGTCATACATTTCTTAAGCAATTATCTTTTATGCCACTAATTGTTTAGTCATTTCATGTTCTGCATTCTTACACCCACTTTATAGCTCTGTATCACCCTTTGGTTTACCCACAATTTTTGTTCTCTTTTTTTGTATCAGAGGTTAGATTGTTGAAAGATTGTTGAAAGTCCTTGTATAATTTACTAAATGGGGTAGCAAGATGGCATGGTGGATAGAATATTGTGCCTAGAATCAAGAAAACTTATCTTCTAAAGTTCACAACAAACATGTACTAGTTATGAGACCATAAATAAGACACTTAATCCTGTTTGCCTCAGTTTCTTCATTTATACAATGAGGGGAGAAGGAAATGGCAAACTACTCCAGGATCTTTGCCAAGAAAAACCCCAATGGGATCACAAAGAGTTGGCCATGACTGATTCTTTTTGTACAGCAAAATAACTATTTGGACATGTATACATATATTGTATTTAACTTATACTTTAACATATTTAACTTGTATTGGTCAACCTGCCATCTGGGGTAAGGGGTGGGGAAAAGGAGAGGAAAAGTTGGAACAAAAGGATTTGCAATTGTCAATGCTGAAGAATTATCCATGCATATATCTTGTAAATAAAAAGCTATAATTTTAAAAAAAGAGTTGGACATGACTCAACAACTCAACAACAACAAATTTACTAAATACAATGCAGCCTGTTCTAGTTCTCCTTTTCAGTTTTGGTTTCTCTTTCTTGTCCATACAGTGCATATCTGCAGTAAAACTGTGTGCAAGGGGAACTGGTAGGAGAGTGAGAGAGAAAGAATATGTGTATCTGTGAACTAATTCAATGAGGAACCCAACTACCTATGATAATATGAATATTGGGCATTATTCATCCATTTCTTTCTTCCTATCTGGATTGCTAAGTTGATATTTCTTGTTATGGTTCTCATTGAGGAATCCCAGTCATATTTAAGGCTTGATACATTCAGAAAACAAATGTTTATTGGCTAAGCTTCAGTCTAGCAAGAATTTGTAAGACATATTAATAATCTGAGTCATCCATTTCTCATTTTCTATCCTCAACAGCTTGTTTTTTGGATCTGTTAGTATATGCCATCTTATTTTCTCATTTGTAGCCTAGCCTTTCCTTTCATTTGGTGTTGATTATGACCTTTTTTTCTAATGCATGATCTGACTACACACTAAAGATGGACTCCAAAATGAGTCACTAATAGTTGTTCCTTGCCTGATAATACATAGTCAGATTCACACTTTTTATTGATGTTTGGAGTTCAACCAGACCAGTGCCTCCCCTTTGCTCTGCTATGTCTTTTCTTTGTCTCTCCCATGAGAATGGGTTGAGCTGTATTTCCATTTAGCTTCTACTTGCTTAGTTCCCATTTAGCTTGGAAATTGGAGAAGAATCTCACATTTAGATTACCAAAAGTTAATATTTGTATATTAAATATTGTTATTTTTTGCCATGTTGTTGATACAGACGCAGGTAATAAAGGGCCATTCTTATAGTTTCCTTTGTTGTATGAATTAGCATTGTATTGCCAAAAGAGACATTACCTGTTTACCAACCCTCTGGTGAGGAATTTCTCTCTCTTTAGAGCTAGGCTGTTTCTCTGGTACAAACATTTTCTATTACAGGGACTACACAGTTTTAGCCTTTACAATTTTGTAAAATTGATCAGAACTTTTCCACTTTTCCTCTATTGAGCAAAGCTGTCAAAAACCCAGAGTTTTTGTGTGACATTAAGTAGAATTTCTGAGATGTTCTCATCTTAGGTTCACAGCACTGGAACATTCTTTAAATGTTCATAACAATATATATAGCTGTTACATAGTATAGGGACAAAAAATACCCATAGGAATGAAAAACCTTAGAGCTAGTTGTCATTCTAGTTTGGCTATTTCCAGCTTCCTACTTAAAGAATGAGTCTTCTCTGCAAAATCTATAACAGATGGCACCTGGCTAGGACCTGAACAGTTCCAGAGATAGGGAGCTTACCTTTTTATCTAGGCAATCCTTTCCCTCCAGAAACAGTTCTAATGTGGCTAGACAGCTCTTTCTTTAGAATAAATTACTATTATATTTATAACAGCCTTTGAGTTTTCAAATCATCTTACTAGAAGAAAATTTTAAGAAAGACATGTTTTCTAACAAGTCAACTTTGAAAAGGGGTAGCATAGTGTTCGTGTTTTGTTTTTTAATTACTTAAAATGCATTTTGCTTTAGCCTGACCAAAGGGAGATATAATTTTACTTAATAATGTGCTTTGAAAGATCTTGGAATAAAACTGTGCAGAAAATGGAAAGAATGAATTCATGTTTATGTTGTAGTCTCTCATAGGTATATTAATATACCACTACTAGATAATGAGTCATATTAGGGCAGCCTGTGTCTTAAAATCTTCGTATCTTCTCCAGCTTCTAATAATGTGTTCTATGCATAATAAGCACTTAAATATTTGTTGAAGTTGATGATAATTGTAATTTTCTTTGTAAATTCATGTAGGCCTTACTTCAAACTCATGACGTAGTGGCACATGAAGTTTACAGTGATGAGGCATTGAGGGTTACACCTCCTCCCACCTCTCCATACTTAAACGGAGATTCCCCAGAAAGTGCCAATGGTGACATGGACATGGAGAATGTTACTCGAGTACGGTTGGTACAGTTCCAGAAAAACACAGATGAACCAATGGTATGTAAGAAAAAAAACAAAATAAAACATTGTTTGCCCTCCAAAAAAACAAAATAGAAAGAAAGAAAAGGTATGCTTTCCAGAACATAACTGATTTGTTAGCCCATGTTGATGACCAGAATTGTCCCAAAATGAAGATGCTATGTGATAAATCAGAAAAGAAGAAATGCTTTCTCTTCCTAATCAGCAATTTGACTTCTAATTCTTATGTTTACTAGACAGAGATTTATAGTGGGAAAGAAGACAATAAGAAAATAAAAATTTGTTCATCAGTTTCTATAAAAGCCAAAAAGTAGACCCTGTTTGCTAAAACATGCCTTAAAATCTCTCCAAAAAGCCTTTCTGAATTCTACAACTTATGAAAATATTCCTTCACTTTTCTTCTCCTAGTTAACTAGCCTTTTTTTTCCTCTCCCTCTCTACTTAAAAAACAAAACAGAAAAAAAAAAAAAAAAGAACAAAATGCTCTTCATATATATGCATTGTCAAACAAAATAAACAGTTAATTGGGAGGGGGAAAAAAACTTTGTACCATAAAGATAAAGACTATCTTACGCCTTTCTTTGTATCTCCTTAGCTTAGCATAGTGCCTGGCACATAATAAATATTTTGGACTAATTTAGCAAAAAGCAAACCAAGAATTTTGAGGACTTAGAAACTTTGTACTTACTGCTGTGATATTAAATGTAATTTTGTGACAGGAAATGCCTTCTATTTGCTAGACTCTTTGCTGTCCCCTAAGTATGCTAGAAGAGTTCCTTATTCCTACTTCTAAATAGTCCCTTTGCCATTGTAACTCTGCCTTTGTAATTAACTTCATTCAGTTTGTTATCCAATCCAGCTTCTTTTCATAGTCATCTACCAATCTCCATTCTTTTTTGATGAGACTTGTAATTGACATAACTCTTCCTCTCCACTCTACCTCCTGTCCTCATATTTAGGAACTTAATGTACATGTTGATTTCCTTTCAAACATCATGCTTGGATCAAAAACCAAATTGCAAGGAAATGAGAAGAGAGAAAAAAATGTATGATAATAATTTGAGACAATGGTCAGTTTAAGTGAGGGATTTTAAACATGGGAGATACTTGTTTATGTTTGTAGGTGGTTGGGACAGAGCTGGTGGTGTATCAGCCTCCCATAACCACACAGAAATAGTCATGCCTTTGATCATTCATTCTACCTGCAAGATCCAGAATTTCTGAAATTCTTCCCTCTTATATCCTTTCATCTTTATTTCTGCTTCAGCCTTCTGTTCTTCATCTTCATGTGCATCTTTTTTTCCCAGTTGGTCATGCTTACTCTGGTCTTCTTTCACAGTCTTCAGTGTCAACTGTTGTTTTATCACTCACTTTGAATTCTTCCTCTCTTTGCCCTTGTCATTATTTGCCCCATTATTTGCCTCTTTTTTACTACTTACATGCTATCAAACACTCCCAAATAAAATTTAAAATCCACAAAATGGTGCATCATGCCCTGTTCTTTTCTCCTTTGTTTCAGTCTGTGATGAAGAGATGGGATGGGACTTCTTCTAACCAAGGCTAGACAGATGGTTTGTGTTCATATTCCAGTTTCTTTCTGCCTTCTTTAGGAGTTTATTCCCTCAAAATTTTTCTCTTTACCTTATCTTCAATCTCCCTTTACTACAAGCTCTTTCCCAGCCACCTATAAACAAACTCCAGTCTCTTCCATCCTTAAAATCCATCACTTGAACTTACCACTTCATTGCCTCAAATTATTATCATCTTTTCTCCCTTTTCATTTCCTTGCAATCTGGTTTTTGATCCAAACACTTGAATGAGACTTCTCTCTACATTGTCCTCAGTGATCTCTTAACAGCTAAATTCAATACTTTTTTCCAGTCTCATTCTATTTCATCTTTGCAGTTATTTTGCATTGCTAGCTGTCTCGGTCACAATACCTTTTGAGATTCTGATGTCTCTTAGTTCTCCTCCTATTGGTCTGAACTTTTTCAGCCTTCTTTGCCTAGGTCACTATTTTACTAAGTGTGATACATTCTAAGATTTCTTTTTTCCTCTGTATTCTCAGTGATCTTGTTAGCTCCCCTAAGATCAGTTATCTCTTTTCAGATGTCTTCTAGAACTATATCTTTAGCCTTAATTTCTCTCCAAAACCCTAATCCCACATTACTGATTGCCTACTGAATATCTTTACCCTAATGTCCCATTAATATCACATTGTATGTCCCATAAGCACCTTAAATTTAACATGTCCAAAATAGAACTCATCTTTCCTCCTAAACTTAAACTTCTTTTCAAGATTTTTCTATTTCTATCAAGGGTATCACTGTCCTTCTAGTCAGCAACATTAACAATTTCAGTTTTATCCTTGACCCCTTACTAATCTCACATGTCTAAGCAAATGACAATCCTTGTCACTCCTCAAATGCATCTTTTCTCTTTATTTACACATCTACCATTGTAGTTCAGGTCCTTTAATCTTCTCTCATCTGGATTATCAGAGCCAATAGCCTTCTAATTGGTCTACCTGCCTTCAGTAACTCCTCTCTCCATCTTACTTTCCACACAGCTGTCATTTCCAAAACACAGCTGTGTCACTTCACTATTCAAGTCTTCCAGTGCCATAGATTTAGGTTTGGAAGGAATCTTAGAGTTTATCTAATCCTGCACTCTCATTTTATAGTTGAGGAAACTGAGACTCAGATAAGTGAACTGATTCTAAATATAGATTTATTGCTAACCTGACAGTCAGTGGCAGAGTGGTTGCAAACACAGCTTTTCTGAATCCAAGGCTATGCCTCTTCAGTGAAGCCCCAAGGTCTCTAGGTTATAGTCCAAAACCTTGGTCTTCACAGAGAGAGAGTTCTATATACCTTTTAGTCTTCCACTTTACACACTCTTCATTCTAATCAGTGGCTTGCTAGCCATTTACTATACAAGATGTTCCACATCCTGTATTCATGTCTTTGAATAAGGAGTCCCCTGTGCCTGGAATGTATGACACTTTCTTTCCTCCCACCTTATAGAATCCCTCCATTCCTGCAGGGACTGCTCACGTGCCACATTCTTCAGGAAGTCTTAGTATGCTCTGTAATTTATTTGTATTTGTATGATACTGTACTAATAGAGTATAAGTCCTTTGAAGACAAGGGGTATTTAGGCTTTTTCCTTGTTGATTCTAGCTCCTAGCAAATAATAAGCACTTAACAAATGTCTAATTTAATTTAGAAAGTTTATATGTTATTATTGTCATGGGTTATCTGCTACTCTCTAAGGATAACAATACACATAGCTGATTAAATCATAGTTTTGGCACTGTAGAAGTTAGAAATACATCTGAGTTATGAGTCTGAAAAGAATTAATTGATCCAAATATAACTTTCCCAAGATTTTTTAAATAACTTATAAGCTAAAAATGATGTATACAGTATTTTTTAATTCTCAGTATAAATATAATAATAAAATTTAAGCATTAATCACTCAACTTTTTTAATGTTTGGGATTTCTCCTTTATTTCCTTTTTTTTAATATAAATTCAGTTTTAATGAGAAAAGCAGAAAAAAATCTTTAAGAATTTGCTTCATTCAAACCATACCCTGTAGAACTCTTTCATATTATTTCAACATTTTCCAAGCTGTCCCTCATAGAAATGACATTTCCTTGCTATGAGTTTTTCCATCTTGGATAAAATTAGCAGACCCTGAATTGATTTTCTGCATCTTTCATAGCCAGCCTAAGCCACATCCTTTATCAGTTTGCCCATTGGTTTCTTAAATCCAGTGCTTTGCACAAAGTTCTAATTATGGGAATACAGAGATTACCGACTTCTGCGATAAGCCAGATTTGTGAAATGGCCTTATGTTCCTTTTGGCCACAATATATTCAAGATTCATTGGTAGTAGCAGCTAATGTTTCTTCATGGAAGTATTAGATGCCACTTATTATATCTGGTTGAAATTCCATTTTGATACTGCTGTTCCTATTAGTAGTAAGAATGCCTCTAATTTTTCCTTTTTAGCAGTTCTAGAGACAGTTATTCAGAATCATTGTAGAACTATTTCCTTGATCTCTGGGTTTAGTTTCAAATCTGAATATAAAAGAAAAATCTGCTTCCCACTTCTTCCATTCTTCCCTCTCACCCTGAGCAGGGAGCTTGGCCATATTTTCAACTGCACCGTAAATTGCTGAAAAGCCAGGGAAACTGGTGAAGGAATGTGGTAAAGGAAAAATTAATTTTCCTTATTTAAGTGGATGAATTTTTCTTTTTCTACTATTGGTTTGAGATCTGGAAACTTCTGTTTTAAAGTATAATTCAGGTTTTCAGTGACATATAAAGCCATATGTTTTACTTTTACTGACCTTTAAGAATACTCTTCTCTTTATGGGTTATCACAATTAAACTCAAATGGCACATCTTAATAGTTCTCAGTAGTGTTTCACAGTGGAAAGTGCAGTGACTAAGATAAGTAAGATAAGCTGAGTTAGAATCCTGACCCTGTCAGTTTACTGTGTGATCTTAGAAAAGTCAGTGGCTATGGACCTCAGTTTTCTTATCATAACATGAAGGTGCTGGATCTAAAAACTAAGGCCTGTTCCAGCTTGAAATTTATGATCTTCTGATCATATAACCTCAGCTAAGGAAAACTACAGAAATTGAAAGTCCTATTCTGTGAAGTTATATCTTTTCCCCCATCTGGCATCACTCTATTTTATTGACTTTCACAAAACCTATTTTCTCTTTCTTGTGTCCTAGAAAGAATATTGCATTTTGAGTCAGAAAAGCTAGTTTGAATCCCAGCACTCTCAATTGTTTTGTGACATTAATCAAGTGACTTGATTAATTCTTCTCTAAAGACTTAAAACTGTAAAGACTCAAGACTTAACTTATCTAAATTAAAACTTCTCTAACTTCAGTCTCCTCATCTACAAAATAGATTATAAGTCCATACATTGAATTATATATATGGGACCATAGAGCATCTTGCACACAGTTCAGTAAATGCTTGTTGATTAGAATTGAATCATAGAAATATAGATTTATTGCTGAAAGGCATTTCAGAGGTCATCCATAAAAGTGCCCTATTTTATTTACTATTAGATTGAAAGTCTAATGGTACTGAACTACCTGTCTCAGAGGGTTGTTGGCAAGAAGCACCTTATAGACCTTAAGGCATTATATAAAAGTGATATTGCATTATCATCATTATTATTATTATTACTACTACCAAATAATGTTTTCTGGTAGGGAGGTATTTTTAGGACTATTTTTATATGTTATAATTTTTAAGACTAATTCTTAAACCATTTTACTAGCACTTGATATTTAATTTAATATAGATTATATATAATATATTAATATAGATTCGTATATAGTAGTCATCCAAATTTTCTAATAATAGTTTTGTAAATATGTCTTTTCTATAAGGAATAAGTCATCTTCAAAAGGTAGGACTTTTATTCAAGTAATTATTCTATTTATATTTTATTTTTCAACAGGGAATCACTTTGAAAATGAATGAGTTAAACCATTGCATTGTAGCAAGAATTATGCATGGGGGAATGATTCATAGACAAGGTAATCTTGACATATAAGTATTGACTCAATTTATAAACTGTGCATGTTGTTAAAGATGTGTTTTTTTAAGACTAGATCAAATTATCTGCTTTTAGAAAGTTTTTGTTTCTTTTGTAAATTTTTGTCCTAATTAATGTTTTAACTTTAATTTTAAAAATAATAAATTTTTTAACTGTAATCTGTCTTGATTTTTACTTCAACATTCCATTTATGCCATAGCTAATTGAAGATCCAATGTGTCAAGTAATAAATGCTTTATTGTATCAACTCTTATTATCTGACATTTCTGTGCTATGAGTTATAGGCAGCCTTTGAGAATCCATTGTCCACTCTGTGCCACAGTGATTGGCTGGAGTTGGATATTGTAAGTAACAATACAATAATTAAAAAGTGGCAACAATACAAGAGATCTGTCTACAATGCACATTGCTATGTATACTTATGCAGAACTCAGCATATAGTTATGAAGTGCCTAAAATGTGGTAAGGATAGTCATTTTAACTTTAAGTACCTGCTCCATACAGGGCATTTTGTTAGGCTTTATGAGAAATAACAAGATTAATAAGATACAGTACCTGCCATAGTAGATGAGGGGAGTTGTGGGCAATGTAAAATTAGATGACCTCAAGGTCTCTTCTAGCTCTTAAGTCTATGATCCTATGAGCCTTCATATATCCTTAAATATGGAGGTGGGGACAGGGGAATCAGACATATACAAAAATAACTATGAAATAATTCATAATGAAGCTTTTAAGGAGATAAGGAAAGAACTAGAGGCTTTTGTTGAGGATTATTTGGTGAGCAGAGTAGCCAAAAAAAAAATAGACATTACCTTTATTTTAAATGATTTTCTTTAGTCTGGGCCATATTATGGCTTCTTTCTCTTCTACAATTATAAGCCATTTTTAATATAATCTATAGAAAAATACAACTACTAAAGGTCAACACAGTATGTATAATTTCTGTTACAAAAGAAGAATTTCTTCCAGTCCTAGAACTTACCTCTTTGTAATTCCCCGAAAAAATAGACCAGACTGATAGAGGGAAGAATACAGGATGAAACCAATGAGTACTGTACTTTCTTTCTTCTGTGTGCTTATTCCAGAATACCAGATCACTGAACAAGTAGAATCGATATTTTAAAAGTATGAGATCTCATAGAAGAAAGAAATATACATTGTTGTTCAATTGTGTCTGACTCTTCATGACACATTTTGAGATTTTCTTGGTAAAGATACTAGGGTAGTTTGCCATTTCCTCTTCAAGCTCATTTAAGTAACATGCCAAGAGTCACACAACTAACAAATACCTGAAGTCCGGTTTGAACTCAGGAAGATGTGTCTTCAACACCACACCCCAGCACTCTATTCATTGCACCAACTATCTACCTTCATAGAAAAAAGTACAAAGAACCAAAATTTTCCTTCTGCCTATTTCTATCCCTACAGGGAAAGAGGATATGGTCATTTAATTTTCATATAAGATTTTAGAGAAAAGGAAATATATCCTCTTTACTTTAGCTCTATGAAAAGTTCCAGTCATACTTTACATGTAGAAGAGGCCAGTTATGGCCCCTTTTTTCTGAGACACCTTTCTAAAAATCCCCTTTTTAATATGTGATATTGTATATGCCAGTTGTTTTAATTAAATAATCAGGAAAATACTGGGCCTCCTTTTATCCAATTCGTCATTTCATGATAGGCTTATAAAAAAAAACCATTTCTCTGCATTCTTACTAGAACTTCTTATTCTTAAATTAGTATTTAATAGCAACCATGAGGTGGCTTACTTATATTCAGCTTGTTATAGAGATTTTGAAGACAAATCTGGAAATTTTGAAATTCTATAATATTTTTTCAGGTTAGTAGAAAGACTCCTTTTTGAAAATCTGGAGATGAGTAAGTTAAAATAAAATTTTAAGCAGTTATAAGATTCTGAATCTGACATAAAACTTTTCAACTCAAAGGATAAGATCATTCTTTCCAATACCTTTCTTTTGGTCCCTTTCTACATTCATTCTGGCTGCTGATTTCACTTTTATATTATAGGAAACTGAGTGAACTAGTTGACTGAATTTTTGATGGTGTTTTTTAAAGCGATATAACATTAATATTTCTGCCCTATAATTCCCTGTTTTTCATGGCATGATTCTTCCTCAGAAGCAACATTCATTGCAGTATAATAGTTTTTGCTGTAGAAGACTCATATTAGAAGATTCATATCAATCAGTACTCTAGTGATCTAACACTTTTTTTTAGATCAGAATTCTTTCTACTGTTCAATCAACAAGCATTTATTTAGTATCTCCAGTGGTCCAGGTATTTAGTTAGGTACTAAGGATACTAAGACAGATGTAAAATAGTCCCTGTCCTCAGAAAACGTAGTATCTATGAGAATAAAAATATTTCTGTATGTACAGGGATTTGCCTTTGCAATAAGCACCACCTCTTCTTGTGAGACATAGAGATAAAGAAGGAGAGTATTAGATAAGGAAGAAAAAAGAGGGAGATCTTGGTGAATGACCTCAATGTGAAGCAGGGTTCTTAGCTAGGATAGAGAATAGAAGGGAGGGAATCTTGAGAGATTTGGACAGATAAAAAGGTTTAGAAATGATGCTGGGGTGAGTAGGATAGTGTTGTTTAGGAAAGTATAAGAATAAGATTATATAACAAATTTATAGTGGATTAGTTGGCCCAGTTTCATAATTTCTCTTTAGCTTTGTTCAGCAGCACATGAATTGTAGCTAAGACAGCAGATGGTAGGAGTAATCCAAGCTTAAGGCAAGATCAGTAATAGGATATAGGAGCAAGAGATTCTAAAGAAAAGGACATTATATGGTTTAATTGGTTCACCAAGGAATCAAGATAGGGAAAAGAGAAAAATATAGCCAGTGCTCTCCAATACTGATGGTCTGGGAAAGTATGGAAGAGATAAAGCATTGGAGATTGCTGAGTATGAAGAAACATGTGTAAGATTGAAAGGTAGAATGACAAGAGAGTGTGGTTAAATAAAGGAATTCCAGAGCTCATGAATATGGAAGTGGAACACTTTGTAAATAAAAGCTAGATCCAGAGTATGACCATCCTCTGTAGTTGAGGTGAGCTGAAAGAGTAGGTTGTGGGAAATGAATGTGTTGAGGAGATTAGGGTGTTTGAAGGAATGTCAGTATGAATGTTGGAAGTCCCTTTGTATGAAGATAGGAGTTGGGGAAAAGAGAATTGCTATAAGCCAGGTATTGAATTCATTGAGAAAGGAAGGAAAATATACAGGAGTTTGGTAGACAACAGCTACCAGACTTTTGTTTGAATAGTAAATATGAATTGAGTATTTTCAGAGGAAGAAAGTGATGGCAGTAAATGAAGATCCTGAAAGTGATAATGGGGAGATTAAGGAGTGGAATGAGTTGAGAAGGTTAGAAATTAAGGAGTCATCCAAAAAGTGATAAAGAACAGAGTTTGAATCATGGCAACCAGGAGTTCAGAATCACTGGGATAGGCAGTGAACAGGTGAGAATGTTAGTCAATGAAAAACATGGGAACCCAGAAAAGGTGCCTACATTTTGATGTGATAATATCTGCTCGAGAAATACAGGAAGTATTTCCAAGCAAATACAAGATCTCAACAAAGAATAAATTCTGAGTAGGCCAAACATTTTCCATGAAAACTTTAAAAATAATAATAATTAATAATTTATCTGCTGAGTCTTTGTAGATGAAGGTGAAGGAACCCCAGAGCAACATCAGAGCCTGGAGCAGAGAAGTTTATAGAACTTAGAGAATGATAGAAGTTTTGCTGTATAGAGCAGAGGAGAAGAAGCTTGCAGTGAAGCCTTTTTTCTGCAGTTTGAGGTTAGACAGTGAGTTCCTTAAGAACTGGGACAGTCTTCTGCCTTTCTTTGTATCTCCAGTGCCTTGTACAGTAGAACACATAATTGGTGTCTTTGAGAAAGGAGGGATCTGGACATAGTGACAATGGAAGTCTCTAGGTGATAGCAACAAGAATGTGAACAGTGTGATATGGAGAAATGAACACAGTACCCAGTGACACTCAAAAGAAGTTGATGAATTATAATAATAGAATGAAAAATTTGAAGTGATGGTTGAGAGCAAAGATTTATCTTACAGCTTATAACAGTGATATAGTAGTAATGGGGAATATTAACAAATAAGAAGTAGCCAGTTCTGAAAACAGTGGCAAGAGATAAGGTATCTTCTGAAGAAAGCAAGATTTCCATGAGCACAAGAAAATGAGAAAGGCATGATAAAAATAGGGCAATTTATTAATGATAGAAACAATGGTTCCAGGAAAATAGGAGTTTTGGGTAAGGATAGGGTATTGCTGATAGAAATGAGAGCATAAGGGAAAGGGTAGCATAGAAGATGTTTTTTGAGCTCCATGGATTAATTACTTAATTCAGCATTTACTGTATACAATATACTGAACCAAGTACTAGGGATACAAATGGAATAGTAAGCCAGTCTCATTTTCTAACAGTGGACATAACACACATATGGAAGGTTTTACCTGTAAATCAGAAGGAAAGATCCATCTTAGGATACAAGGCAAAGTAGACAGGTAATACCTCTTTAATGTCAGTATCATATAACCGGATTATTTGATTAAATAGGATACTTAATGCTAAATGACAAAGTTAATTTTGGTTTACTTTCAAAAACCTATAAATAGATATTTCTTGCCTAAGTTGAGTATTTGCTACACCAAATTTTTTTAATTGAATGTTTTATTTTATTGGCATAGATAACTCCCATTGAGAAAACTCCCTCTATCAATGCAAATCAACACGTTCTGCAACCTATAGTTTTAAAGTTAGTTGCCTGAGAAAACACAAGTTAACTAGTGATTGGCCCAAAGTCACACAGGAAATATGTCAGATGCCCAAATCTAATCTGTGTCTCCTTGATTCCAGTGCTGGCTAGTTGCTATTCTTACCCTTTCTCTCATTTGTACTAGAACCAAATTTAAGTCTCTTTCTAAAATGCTTTTCTTTGATATTTTAATGTTTTTGTTTTATTGATTTGATTTAAATCAATTTTTATTCTTAAAAATGCCATTTTGTCTTTATCAAAATAATTATTTCCTTTTTTAATTCCTTAGGTACACTTCATGTAGGTGATGAAATCCGAGAAATAAATGGTATCAGTGTAGCTAACCAAACTGTGGAACAGCTGCAAAAAATGCTTGTAAGTAAATATTTTATCTTTCTAAGATTGGGAGCAGGGAGGTGGGGAGATTATTTTCAAATTTTACAAAACCACGTGTTTTCTTTTTACCTACAAAAGTGTCTCTAGTAGCTTTATTAATGTGAAAAAATCAACAGATATTTGATAAATGTTTCTTTTTTTTATTTACAGAGCATATGCATGGGTAATTTTTCCAACATTGACCCTTGCAAAACATTTTGTTCCAAATTTTCCCTTCCTTCCTCCCATCCCCTCCCTGAACTGGTGGTCCAATACATGTTAAATATGTTCAAATACATGTTAAATCCAATATATATATATTATATATATATATATATAATATATATATATATATATATATATATATATATATATATATACATAATTATACAGTTATCTTGCTGCACACAAAAAATCAGATCAAGAAGGAAGGAAAAGAAAAACTGAAAAAGAAAACAAAAAGCAAGCAAATAATAGAGAGAGTGAGAATGCTGTGTTGTGAATCACACTCAGTTCCATGCTTCTCTCTCTGGGTGTGGATGGCTCTCTTCATCACTGAACAAGTGAAAATGGTTTGAATTCTCTCATTATTGAAGAGAACCACGTCCATCAGAAGATAAATGGTTCTTTATCTAAGAAAATGTAGAAAACCATATTCTTGCTCAACATTTTTGTCTTCAATATTTCCTCTTTCACCAGATACATAAAGACCATTTTGCCAATATGTTGTACTTCTAAATTTACTATACCCCATTCTCCTGCCATGAACATTGTATAATAAATCTTTTATGATCATTTATATTTATAACTGTGGCTTGCTTACTGGGTTACACAGAGGCCAGTTCAGTAGAAGACCTTCTCACTTCATATCTGAACTATTAGAGTAGTTTTTCAGTTGGCTCTGCCTTAAGTCTCCCCATTGTAGACCATCCACCCAGCTGCCAAAGTGATCTTCCTGAAACACAAGTTCAACTATGTCATTTCCTAGTCAACAAAATCCAGTGGCGCCCTATTTTTGCCTGGATCAATCCTCTAGTTAGCATTTAAAGCCCTTTACAGCCTGCCCCTTTTCAGTCTTTTTATACTTTATTCCCCTTATTATGTTCTACACTGGCCAGCCCACTTACTGTCCCTTATATGTAACTATCCTATTCACTACACAGTACCTTTGCCCTTCCATGCCTAGGATACTCTGCCTTCTTACATCTGCCTCCTAGCTTTCCTTAGTACTCAGCTCAAATCCCTTCTACAGAAGACCTTTCCTAGTCCTCTCTCGACCTCTATCATTGTCATCCTTCCTTCCTACTCCCACTATGGCTGCCTTTTTCCTCTGAAGTTACCTTCATTTTACTCTGTGTATGTCTTATGTATATAGTTATGACATGCTGTGTTCCAATAATGGCTTCTTAAGTTCAGGAAATATGTTTTTAACTTTTTTTTGTAGTTCTATTCCTTAGCACAGTTCCTGGCTTATAGTAAATGTTAATTGCACATTGGTTATAGTCAGCAAAATCACAGCAAGAAGTTTATTTACTCTGAAAGGTAAAGGGGAAGATAAACTTCATTTTTAACTATCTAATCTCAAAGTCTATGTGAGAGAAAAAGAAAAAAATTGGTTCCCATATCAGTTTTTTTTTTTAAAGCTATTAAGTGGCTTTATCTAACTCTATTTAAAATCATATACCATCTCTTTCCCCCACCCCCTAGCCCTTTCATGATGGAATTCCTTCATTTAATTCATTACTGTAGGAATGTCAGGAATAAAAAAAAAGTGAGATAAAAGTATTATACAATCAATGTATATGCTGTTGCACATTAAATATGCATAAACCTTAGTTTTTATGTTCATAGAATATAACGTAAACCAGAGTTTTTCACTACTTCATTTTTTTATTATAGAATGCAATTATAATATGTGCTGAGGCCTTCAGTGACTACCTCACAAATGTTAAATAGTTTCTTAGGATGGTTGTTTTCCTGCAACATTTATTTATAAAGAAAAAAACACCCTTTATTTTCCAGAGGGAAATGCGGGGGAGTATTACCTTCAAGATTGTGCCAAGTTATCGCACTCAGTCTTCATCCTGTGAGGTAATGAACCTAATGAACCATTTCCATTTCTTCTCAGTTCTGTAACTAACTGCCTGCTGATGGCTGAATGTTATTGCTTTCTGGAAAATTGTTTCTGCCTGTGCTGTTAGATCATGCACACCAATTTTACAACAAAGATAACGGAACAGAGGAGTGGGTCCCACCCGACTACTCAGTGTGTAAGCTCCATATGAATTTCGTCAGCATCTTGACTAATGCTTTGCAACTCAAAATCTAAACTAAAGGGAGAGAGTCCTGTAATGATTGAGTACTTAAGGAAGAGAAGATAGGTTCTTAGAGAAAAGAAATAAGATCATTGCAGTAATGTTTCCAGGAAGAACTTTTCACTTCCTTGTTACTAATCTCATAAATATTTCTTCTTTCCAAGAACATGACAAGTGATCTCATAATGTCCAAGTTGACTTGAGATCTTTTTTCTGTTTCAGGAAATTTACTCAAATAATTGTGACAATTCTGATTGAATAATTTGCATATGTAATACTAAATTGATGACTTAAAACTATTAAAAGAAAATAGATATATGCAGACCTTTTGTGGATTTGTTAGAAGTTATTTTTATAATGCTTATGAAAAATTAAATTTGCTACAGTAGTTCCCTTGTATGACATTAATCAAGTTTTAGTCTAATTATTGGATAAAATGAAAAGCTTGCCTTTTAGACAGATTTTAAAAGATGATATAAATTATGTAAATGGTATCAGTCTTTCCATATTACACATTCATTTAAATAATATTCCTTCACAATGGGATTTTTTTTAAGTCTGTATGTATGTATATGTATATGTATATATATATATACATATATATATATATATATACACACACACATACATTGGTATAAAGTATGTATTCATTAAGTTAATTTCTAAATGGTCAATTTATTAAAGGTTCTTTAGAAAATTGGGAATTTTGGGGAATAATGCTATTTCTGCTGTTTTCTATTAAATCCTATAAATTACAAAAGAAAAAATTCAAAGGATTTTATATTTTACTCCAAGGTATCTAGAAGGAATGGGAGTGTGTCTTTGTGTCTTTTTCCTATAGATTTTAGTGAGCTATAAAATACATTAATAGCGGATCTAGTATAGGTTCTGCCGTATTAGTCTTGAGCTCCTCATGGTGGCTGCTCTTGGAATTTCAAATTAAGGGTAATCCCAACAAATTAAAAACAGATCCAAGATTCTATATAAAACTTGGTGTTCAAAATAAAACAATATGAGTGGGCAGAAAAAGGTGGAAAATATAAGTAATGTTAAATATTCTAGAGAAGCTAACGTATTAATGAAAAGATACTTTTAGTTGGTACTATAACATGATCAAAGTTTAAGGGTTTTATATCTATTGACACTGGGATGCAACAATAGATATCATAAGTTTAAATTCTGGACCTCTAAGAAAAAAGGTTTCTTACTTAGAGAATCATTACTTTTGGTACACAGCTTCTCTCCTCTATCACCACTTCCATACACACATACATACACACAAAATTTTATAGTGTTTATGTCTGTCTCGGGATTCTATAGCAGGCTTGGTACTTCTCCCTCATTTAAAAAAAAAAAAAGTTACAAATTATCTTTGAAACATTCTCAAAAATGAAGTATACTAACTTTTCATTGCCAAAAGCATAAAAGAAAGCTGGTAACAAAACCAGATTTACTTAATGATTTTTTCCTCCACTTGCCTTGTTCTCTTCTATTTATTTCATTTGGTTTTCAAAGAAACCAATATCTATAAAATGAATAGGAAAGAGCCTGAGAATAATTCTGAGTATGATAACTTTGATTATAAGTGTGATCAGTAGGACAAAGTAGCGTTGAAATAGGCAAATTTTACTTCTGGGGACTTTAACAAAGGGTGAACATTTTAATAGACCTAGAGATATTAATCAATCTACTAAATTTTTAAAAGAGTGATCCCACTTCTCTTTACCCTTATTTACTCATAAAATTTAGCATCATGTTTGAAGGAGATTCTGAATAAGTTTAAATATTGTCAATATTTTGCAAGTTTCAAATATTTTCAGGAATATTTGACACTGAAGGATCTCAAAATTCAGAAATACTCATGCAAAGTCTCTCATATTGTATTAACTTGTCATAGTTAAGATACTTAGTACAACAGTCATTTAGTGAGGTTTGTTTTTCAATTATGCTTGTTGAAATTTTAATCTTTCACTTTCCTGGGTATCTGTTAAGGAAATCAAATGTTACAAAATGTTGAAGAATAAAACAAGTGGGTTAATGAATGAGGTCTTCATATACTTAAAAGATTTGTCATTTTCCTTTTTTGCAATATCAGTCATGTTTCTATGAAATTATGCAAGTCTATAAATCCTCCCCAAATGGTTGTCAAGTTGTCGCCGTAACTGTTCATGTAAATATCTGTGCTCCTGTGATAGTGCTGTGTTAATGAACCTTGTATCTTATTTCAGAGAGATTCCCCCTCTACCTCCAGACAGTCCCCAGCTAATGGTCATAGCAGCACCAACAATTCTGTTTCGGTAAGACCTCTAGTTACACACAGCAAAAGTGTGAACGTTTTGTTGGTGCTCACCTGCTCACTGTTCTAGTCATATGTGTTCAGTGGGAATATTGTCCTTCTGCTGATATATAAGGGCCATAACAACTCCAACATGGTTTTCTGGAAAATATTTTTCATCATTTTCTTCTTTAAATAAAAAAAAGACTCTGTAAATGAGCTAAATTCAAAAAGCTATAAATGTACCCCAGTTGTAGACATTCCAAAAATGTTTCCAGCCTACCCTCAGTATTACTTTTCTGAAACCTAAGCAAAGGCTTTTTCTTCAGTGTTTTTTTTAACAAATTTTTTAAAAGTACGTTGCAGAGCAGATATTTGGGATATTCTCATATTTTATGCTTTGAAAGATAATTCACAATGTGTTTTAGTTTCCGCTATCTAAGTTTATGAATTGGTGTGCCCTCTGCTGCTGTGGTACGTGCACAATTTTTGTGAACTATGAGCCTTGCCTGGATATGAAAAGCAAAAGGAAATGGCTTCAGATTGCACTATAAGCCACGCTATCATCACATCTTTAACACAAAGTACTTTATATTCCATGTGAACTTGGGGAACAGCAATATTGTAAATTTTAGTGCTTTTAAAAAAATATAAAATTTTGAATGATTTTTATTTTTAAACTTTAAAATATAGAGTAATTTTAGGTGGCAACACCTACCTTACATAATAGTGTTGTTGCTACCACTTTTCTAATTCTGAATACTTAGGACTTCAATAATGCAGTTTTAAGTATCCTCAGATATCTTGAGCTATATAAAAATTTCAAGTAATATGTAAAAAATGACAATTTAGAAATAATCCCAGTTGCATGGTACTCATATTAAAGCATTGTGGAAAAAAAAAGAGAGAATTGTGGAAGATAATGAAAATGTTGTCACCTTTTTTAAACTTTCAAAATAGACCTAGGCTATTCAATAATTTATGACATATCTAATATTTAATAACTTTCAGGTTGTAAAAATAAATATAAATATTGAATTTTCTTAAAATCCAACAGATTACCATTACTGAGTTGAAAAGGGCAATAATATTTTCTTTTATTTCTTATTTTTTTAATTTTTATCTAAAGGGGGAGGTGGAATTTCAGTTGCAGGTGCTTTTGTGTTGAAGATGCTGAATTTTTCTTAAAAGCATATTTTCTGTCTGCTTAAATTTAACTGCTTTCTTCAGCTTGCTGCTAAATGGCCTGGGTTTTATTTCTTCATTAAGTAAAGTGTTTCTGAAAAATACTTCATATTTAAAATATAAATTTGGCTTATGTTTTACCATTTTATAACTAACAGAATACACAAATTGCCTTGTGCTCTTGAAAAGTAAAATGAAAATTTTTCACCTGGGTTGGCTTTATTCTACAGGACTTGCCATCAACTACCCAACCAAAAGGACGACAGGTGAATAGACATACCTCTGTAGAAACTTTTCTAAACTTAGTTGCTAATAGCCAGTCCCTTCTTATTCTTTTCCATCCCATATCTTTTGTATATTGGTCTATAACATTTAAGCTTTAAAAGCTGGTGTCATTTCATTTTAACACATTACACATGACTAATTCTTTATGTGTTTTTTAATGTACATATATTGTACATTGTATATTGCACGTTATTGTAATTTCAACCTGACATTTGGTACTTCTGATTAAGAATTCAGCCTTGTGTATGGACTTTTGAGATGGAAATGAAACTAAATTTTGTTTGAATCTAATGGCAAACAATGTATAAGGTCAAAAACACTAAGCAGGAAACATTATTAAAGCATTCATTGATTAAATTAAGTTAAATTGGGGTTTTAAAAACCCTTTGGAAATGGAAAGTGAAATTAAGGGTGCAGATACCCCGGCTTCTGTACTAAGCCAGAGACATCAGGATGATGATTTAAAATTGTCTTCTTTAACAGTTTTACAGTCATGATAGATACCCAAAATACTGAGTTAAGTGCTATTTCTGGTGCTTACCACTAGGAAAACCATTTTCTAATTGCCAAAATTTAAAAGCGCATAGGGTTTTAAATATAGACATAGAGTTTGGCTCTTTTAACAGGCTGAATTTCTAAAAAGCTAATTTTTTAAAATTAGGAAATAGTCAGATTGGTTTTACAGTGACTTAACCATTAACAATTTGTTGTCATTATTCAAATTACAACTTTGTTAGATTTTTATTTGAAATTTAGTAATAAGCAATGTAATTATAAAAGTGTTTCATATAAACTGAAAACTGACATTTCACCCATGGTATAATCATGTAAATGTTTTATTTTTTTAAATTCATCTTTTTAATAAGATACTCTGAAACGATTCCCTTAATAAAGTATCTTGAAACAATAATTTTAGCAGTACTTGAATCCCAAATTTTATTTTTCTAATTAATTCCTTTTCTAATTAGCCTATCACCAAACTTGAAGGACTTGTATTTTAATATCCATGGGGAAAATTTGTCATTGCGTACTTTTAGCATATGCCAACTATGTAATTATAGTGATTAGAGCAGCTAGGTGCCACTGTGAACAGAGCAGTGGACCTAGAATCAGACAGACTTATCTCCTTGAGTTCAAAACCAGTCACCCACATTTACTGGCTGTGTGACCCTTAGCAAGTCACATATCCCTGTTTGTCTCAGTTTCCTTATCTATGAAATGAACTGAGGAAGAAAATGACAAACTACCCTCCAGTATCTTTACCAAGAAAATGAAGGCACAGCAACAAAAATTACTTATTTTTTTTGTTTGTTTGTAAAATGCTGCTCATGTGCTGTCTTTTTGATTTAACAGTGTTCACTAGGTAGTCATTACCTTAGAAGTAGTACAATTAAATACTTCCTTTTTACAAATAATGAAATCAAGGCCCAAGGAGGGTATCCTTGTTGTTATTCAAGATGACATGAGTAATAAGTTACATAGTCAGAATTCAAAATTAGGATTAGCACTCTACATCAGTCTGATTTTCCACAGTATCACACTACTTTCCATGGTTTCTCCCTGCATCTGAAACTCAGTTCTTGAACTGTATAGCCTGAGGGAATGCTTTAGAAGCTGCATTGGCACATCAAAAAGAGATAACATGATAACTGTCTATCCACAAAAAAGGCAAAATACCACAGGGACACATACCTTGAATTGTATTTATGTTTAACTTTAGCATTTGGAAACACATATTTCTGATATTGTTATAGCCTACAATTTCTGCTACTACATAGAATAAGTTGAATTGCAGTGTATAAGAGTAAAGTGAGCACTGCTAAGGAGTATTATCAATTGCTTTAATATAAGCATCACTAAAAAATATATTTAGGCTTTAAAATGACAGGTTTAATGCTAAATATTAAAACTCTTTCTAGTCATTTAAAAACACTTCTCCCTATAATTTAAGACTTACTCTCTTTAGGGTAATGAATGCTTAAAATCAAATTTTCAATAAAAGAAAACTTTCTTTAATCCTAAATGGTTAAATGTTTATAAAATGCAAAAGCAGCATTTAACTGGGAAAGTTGATATTTTTGCAATTTTTAGAACCCTTAAGTATTAAAGATAATGTAATAGTGGTAATCAGGTCCTGATCATCTATATTACAATAGCATCACTTAATTTCTAGTTTTAGATGTTTTTTGTTCCTCATTTTCATCTATCATTTTGCTTTCATCTTTTTGGTTTTTTGTTTATAAATGTTATGTGGTTATTAGAAGAACATATTATGGCACCTTTACTTACAAAATCCTATTTTGTAGATCTATGTAAGAGCACAATTTGAATATGATCCAGCGAAGGATGACCTCATCCCATGCAAGGAAGCTGGTATTCGATTTAGAGTCGGTGATATTATCCAGATTATTAGTAAGGATGACCACAATTGGTGGCAAGGTAAACTGGAAAACTCCAAAAATGGTACTGCAGGTCTCATTCCTTCTCCTGAACTTCAAGAATGGTATGCTTTTGTTTTCTGTTCAAAGAAAACTGTGTTTCACTTTTGATTTATTATATTAGCATATTTGGTTATATGTACTTTTACCCCAATGACCAAAAAAAATCTAGGTTAGGAATATAGAAGGAATCCATATCTGCAGCATGTCAGTTCCTTATAGATAATTGGAGAATTCATTCAATTTATTTACTGTCTTAAAATTTTTTTGACATCTTTTATCCTTAAAATATATACTTTTTCTTTTCCTATTCCCCCTCATTAAAAACTACATATTCTTGGAGTTTAGGTCATTCAGATTGTTATGGTTTAAAATAAATTGTGCCTTCAGGATAATCAAAATTATTTTCTTTGTGATTATCAGTTTTAACAAAAATGTATTTTGTATTGAAAAGTATTAAAACTATGATAATTTAGTGTTCCCAGTTTCCCTTCTTTAAAAAATTCAAATCTTTGGACATTTACCTAAGAGGAACTGTATGAGCATGATTAAGCCATTGCAAAGAAATCTGCTTCTAATTTCTTAGTCATCTTTAGCTCTTCTTGCTCCAAGTCTATTCACAGAGGAGATACTCATTTTTTGATGAATTGGTTCATCAATTGACAGTAACTCTTCATATTATCTGTAAAGTGAATCTGATTTTGAAGACTTTTCATAGTCAAATGTGGTAGCAGTATTAGCAATTCCATTTGAAAGAATGTGAAATCCTGAACATGTTATCTAGGAACATGGTTTCTAATTAGGAGTGTTAGTCATGTAATTATTGCTACCTACTTTCATGAAATTTATTTTAAATGTCATATCATAAACATAATATTAAATCATTCTGTATACTCCAATCAATTCCCACCAATCATATTATTCATCTAAACAATGTTATAACTATTTTTAAGAGTCTTGATAACTATTTCCATTAATGATAATAGTTTATAATTGCTTAAAATCTTTTTTCTTAAAGCTTTAAACAAAACCTCTTTGGATACCACTAACTTCTGCTTTAGGATAGAGTTTAAAGAATATTAAAAGAAGAGCAATTTCACACAGTAACGCTGTATAAAAAACACGTTGCCACTGGAAGTTCTATTGTAACATAAATATTATGTTTTATGCCTATCTATGTGTATATATATTACAATAAAATCTTAGGGGTTTTTTTTTTTAGTATTATAGAGAAGATCCAAGTATGGGTAGTCTTATTTTCAACACAAATGGACAATAGAAATTACTGATTAAATGATGGGTATAACTATAACCTACTGAGCAAGTGTTTAGTTTTCCTATTAAAAACAAGTGACTGTGGGCCATAATTCTTGCTATTTTTGAATATATCTTCTTTTATAGAGACTTCTCATGTTAAGAGCTAGCTCAGACTCAAACTATACAGTACTTTGGACATGTGGATCTGTGAACACATTTCTTCTAGGATCTAAATCTGATTTTTGAAAGGTCTTAAGAACAGAAAACTTGGAGTTCATGAGTCACTCTAGTAATAACTTATAGGGCTGCATAGATGATTGCACTGTAAAGATTGCCCAGCCTTTTAATTAAATATGTAATTCTGCAGGTTTTGCTGAAATGTAGTTGGTCCCACAAACTCCATATATAGAAAAAATATTAATGCCTACTGAAATGTCTGTATATAAGTACCATGCCAAGAACTCTAACAGACGATAGTCACACAGTTACCCATTTCATGGATAAGTTACAGAAACTTTTTATTCCAGATTATGGATGATTCCCCATGTTATGACACATTCTTTTGAAATACAAACTTGTTTTAATATTATCCTAAGTTAAAAAAAAAAACATAACTAGGAAACTTCTAGAATACATTTTATATTTTCTAAATTATTTTTGGATTTTTTGAACTATAAGATAATTTAATTCTATGACTAAAGGAGTTTAAGTTCAAATTTTATTTTACACAGAAAATAAATACTGGCATATCATGTCCCCCTTAAATAAGATCTTGTTTCTTGTCAGCAGTGCTTATGCCAAGATAAACCTATATGCTAAATTTTCTTTTCTCTTTCTGTGCTAGGAGAGTAGCTTGTATTGCTATGGAGAAGACCAAACAGGAGCAGCAAGCCAGCTGTACTTGGTTTGGGAAGAAGAAGAAGCAATACAAAGATAAATATTTAGCAAAGCACAATGCAGGTAGGAGAGAGCGTAGCTGTCACCAAAATCGTGTCAAATGACACTTTATCCAGATTAAAGAGAATCTTTTCAATCCCAGCCCAGATAACTAAAATGTCTTATGTGTGATCTTAGGCCATTTTTCAGAAAACTTTTGTGTCTGTTTATATTTTCCATTTACTTGAGAAAAGTCTCATTCCTCTTCATTGAAAAAAAATACCACTTTGTGTAAGGGGGATATCACAGCAGTTAGTCATGTTCTTTGTAAATATTAATGAAAATACACTATAGCCAGATAAATATAGTGGTCTGAATCTTTCTTTTCAAATTAGCCCACTTCTTGGAAATATACCTTCTAATGAAGCTATTCTTTCAGATTCCCAGCTCCTGGCTTTCTTCTGTTGTCATTCTTGACCTTTGATTTTGTTGGAGTACTTACTATGTATAAGAAAAAGTGAGCTCCAAAATGTTCAGTCTCATACCCCAGAAAGTTTGGTTTCCACTTTGATAGAGGATTAAGCAGGTGTGATTTTTTTTTTTTAAAGCAGATTATATAAGTTGATATGTTTTTCTATAGTCCTTTATTGCTACTAAGCCTCCCCTCTACCATTGTAGTTATCTATTAGGTAAAATTATATGAAACATACACGTGTCCAGATTTGCAACTATAACAAATAGGTGTTTGATTATTGCATAATAATTGAATTCCCATTACAATTGCAAAAATAGTGTCACCTAAAAGAAAGTGCAAAGGGACATAAAGAATGGAATTTATTTTATTTTCAGTACTTCTTATGTATTAGTAACCTTTTCTAATAAAGAAATTGTTATGAGGAGTTAATGTTGACATAAAATTTTTTCCCAAAATTTCAGAAATTGTCCTGTATTTTAGATGTATAACAGTAAAACCTAAATAAATCCAATAATCCTTTTATACATAGAAAGAATACAGTGTTTTGGCACTTAATGGCACAAACACTTTGTGTTATGTTGAAATATAATATGTTGTTCCCATAATACTTACTCAGCAAAGGAAATTTTTAAGGACTCTTAAGAGTTTGTTTTTTCCAGAAATCAATAGTGACCATTGGGAATAGTATGTGTAGTGGGTATGCCTTCATAATCTAATTTGAAATTTGAAAGGTTTTCTTCCTTCACTTTAGTTACCCTGCATTGATTTTTATTTTCAACAATTCAGTTTACCATTTATTAAGTGGCTACCTTGTGTTTGATATTTGTGTTTTCCTGAAGATATGATTGAATGCAGCTGCTGCATACAGAGCAGAAGTTCTTAGCTTGGATCTGATTGCTTTATATTAGCTAGCAGTATTACAAGACAAAATGAATGTAAACTAATCTCTCTTCATTTTAAATATTCTAGTAGTATCAGAGTTCTGAATAATCAAAAACGTGGTTTGTTTCAGTGGAATACTTGAACTAAACTACCAGTGATATTGCTTAATCTATTGTTGACTATTTTCATAGACTTTTTCAAGTTACATTATAAAGATTAAAATTTTTTAAATGCCAAATTGTATTAAAATAACATTGTGATTAATTTAGAAAGCAAGGAAACTACTAATCATTGCTGTCAGTTCATCCTCAGAACACACATATATACAGCAAATGAAGGGTATATGGAGTATTGTATTAAATTTTCAGGTGCTTTGAGGAGAAAAACAAGAAATAAGTTAAATATGGATTGAAAAGTCTTAACTCCATAATTTTTAAAATGTTGCATTGTTCTCGTGGCAGTTTTGAAATGTTATTTTAATGAAAAACATAGAAAACAGCAGCCAGAATTTTTCCCTTCTTCCTTTGTTTCTCTTGCTCTGTTTACTAACCTCCTCCCTAATAAATCTCCTGATAGAGAATAGAGAAACCTGTCACCCAAAAAATAACTGAAACTCCCAAAGGCCACAAAGAGGTGAGATGTTAACAGAAGAATACCTTCAAAGCTAAGTCCAGAATTTTGTTAAATCTTGAAGTATACATCTGAGACTATTCTTTTGCTGAGGATTTTCTTATTAATTACAGATTATTAAAAAATATCATTATCTCAGATCTAAAAGCCACCTTTCAGGTACCTAGTCCAGCGTATTACCCAATAAGCATAATGGTAACAAAGTTGTATTGTACTTTATGGAAAGACTTGGCGTAAAGAACTACTTCCATATCTGCCATTTACTAGGTGACCTTGATCAAACCATAAATTCTCTGAACCTTAGTTTCCTTGTTTATAAAATGGGGAAAATACTCAATTTCACATAATTGTCTTAGTATTTTGTAAAATTTAAGCACATTACAAAAATGAGCTATGTATTGTCTGAATCTATCTGGTCCTCCAAACGGTCTTATGAAATTGGCAAAGCAGATACTGTTTTATAGAAGAAAAACTTGGGCTTGGTTGTCTGCATATAGTAGAATCATGTAGATCACAGTTTAAAGTTGGAAAGGATCTTGGAGACCAAATAATACAATCCCTTTATTGGGTAACTGAGGCAAAAAGCAGGTTAAGTCATACATGTAGTAGGTAATAGAAAGCCAAAACTTGGGGATCTGATCTTTAAATTCCAAGCCAGGAATCATTGTCTTGAGCCTCTACAAACCCAAGACTTGTGTTCATCCACTTTCTGATAGAACATTGTTTTGATATGAAACAAAATGGTGCAGAACAGAAATATCATACTTAAGGTCTTGAAAACTGCCAAGGGCAGTTCAAACAAAAAGAAAATATAACAAAGAAATATTTTAGTTATTTATGATAGGAAACCATACATTAACATTATCTATATTTTAAGTCCATATATAGTACTCAGAGTTATGTTTCTTTGTGAGTTTAACACTCCTGATATAGAGAGAATAAAACCCAAAGACCTAAGTTGGATTACAGGAGTCGGCAATTAGTAACTGTGTAACTCTGAAAAGTTATTTAATATCAGCCTCAGTTGTCCTCATTGGGACATTAACTGAATTGCCTCTCATATTAGGGAAATGCCTTAAAAGTTATGAAGTGGTATATAAATGCAAGCTAATAATTAATTACTTTGGAAAAAATTCATTCCCTCACAAGACCTTCTACTTCATTGCTGAATAGCTAACTACTAGTAGGTGATATTGAAAATCTGCTTCCCTATAATTCCTACCCATTGACAATGGATCTCTATGGATCCACGCAGATTTCTTCTCTTTCTCCTTCTCTTCTTTTTTTTTTTTTTTTGTATTTTTAAAAATTTTGGGGCTTTTAAAACACTTTAATTTTTTTAAGTTCTCTTCTTTCCACTCATTCATAAGGCAAGATATATCAGTCATATATATGAAATCATATAAAAGCATAGATCCAAATTAGCCATGTCCTAGGATTTTATAGAATCATTTATCAAGAGCTAGAAAGGACCTCAGAAGCTATATAACCCTATCTCATCCCAAATAACAGCTTTGTAAAATATTAAGAGCAACTATCATTTGCTCATCTCAAAGATTTTAAATGTTCTTCTCCAGAGGTGGTTTTGAAGCATTTCATCATCTTGACATCCTCCTCAAAGTACATATCAATTTGTCCAATTCCTTCCTAAATCTTCTAAAAATGAAGATAATATTCTATGTGTTCTTCACTGATTATTATCCCTCATAAGTATATTTATATTGAGTTAGCCTATAATTAATCTAACTTTCTGGGCAAATGTCAGACTGTTTTCTTATGCTGAATTTATAAACAATTAAATCCCTAGATATTTTTTAAGTATAAGTCCAGATTTCAAAATTGCTTTTCTATTCTATTCTATACTTGTACATATAGTATATTATTTTCTTATATGCATAAATATAATTAAATTTTTATTTCTTAATGCTGAGCCAGCATTCCACTTCAGAATATTGATTCTGCATTCCACCCTTATTAAATATGTTTCTGTTTCATCAAATCATTGATTAAAATTTTGAAGAGGCCAAAACCAACTACAGAAGCCTAAAGCATACCACTCAACAACTCCTTCCAAGTTCCCATTAATCAACATGTTGCAGTTACATTTATTCAGCAGTCTGTGAATTGAACAGTAATGTCATGAAATCCAAATTTCTCTGATATACATAGATACAAATAGAAACTTTATCAAATGACTTGTTAGAATTCAGTTGCTTTCTGCCTATAGTTTTCCCATAATCTACTAATTTAATAAAAAGAAAATTCAGTGTTCTTAATGTTTTGAGAAGATCCATACAGATTCTTGATGATCACTTTTTAAATACTTAAATACAATCTGCATAATAATATACTCTACAACTTTTTTGGGAATCTATGTCAAACTTACTGGTTTGTTGTTTTCTAAATTCGTGAGGTTTTTAAAAATCTCCTATAAAAATTGCTATATTTCCTTGTCTCTGGTCTTCCAACATCTTCTTTTGTTTTCCATAGTTAATTTGAGATTATCAACAGCATCTCAGCAATCTTGTCTTCATTCTTTCAAGATCCTGAGACATAATCATCTGGACCAAGGGATCTGAAGTCATTAAAAGCAACTAAATGTCAACTTACTATCTCTTTATATTTCATGAATTTTCATTTTGCTTTAGTCATGTTTTGTCTGACCTTTCCATTTAAAGATCATTCTTTCTGAAAGAAAAAATGAAACAATAGATACAAATAATTCTGCTTATTCTCTGTCATGTTAGCATTGCAGCATCTGCTCCAAAAAGTGAGCCTATTCCTCCTTTTGAAAAAAAAATTCCTCTAAAGGTAGCTTTGAGTGGTACTTGTGCTTTCTTATCTTTTCCACAAACCTTACATTATTCTCCCCTTTTTGACATCAATCTTAGGGTCTTTTTTTTTTTAACTTGACCTTTGCACAGCCTCATTGGTGTCTTCTCTTTTCTTTCTATCCAGGCTTTATATTTTGAATGTATTGTCATAAATCTGTTTCCTAAAACTGCCCATACTTCTTGAACCATCCCTTTTAGAATCCTTAGCTCAGTAAGTCAATCATTAGCCACAAGCCCTATCTGCTAAGGGATGAAGATGCAAACACCCCAAAAAGTCTGTCCCCTTAAGGAGTTTAGAATATAACGAAGGAGACAACATGCAAGTGACTATGGAAAAACAAGATTTAGACAGGATAAGGTGTCGCTGTACCTGTCTTTTCTCTACAAAGTAGAGGCTGACAATGCTTAGCTTTTTTTTCCCCTTTCTCCATTTGGAAGTCTAAGCACATCATCACTTTCTTCCAAAGTTCCTGTCTTTCTTTTCCACCAGATTTTTTGTTGTGCCTCAGGATTAAATACCACAAATTTGGAGAGTAAATTCATTAATTCTTTAACATTTTAAGGGGTGATGCTGTCAAATCAAGAATGTATCAGGTGTTCTTAGCAGAACATATTAAACTTTATTGTAATAAACCATCTACATAAAGAGCTGTTATTAACCTAACAAATGCTTCAAGAATGATTAACATTGTACTCTTCAGCAGTAAAATTTAAACCCACTGAATTGATTATCAGTAAAATCTAAACCCAAACTCCAGTGGATTTCTATAGTTTGTTTTTTCAGAAGCTTTTTGAGATCATCAGCTGGTAGTTGAATCCCACAATCACTACCACGAAATTATATGATCACTAGGCTAAAAAAAAAGGATATTCTCTTGTTCCCTATATACAAATAATGGGAGATCCCAGTTATCACTGTCAATTTTTCTTCTATTATTGTCAAATTTTGAGATCATAGGCATTTTTGGAGCACCCAGAGGTTGTTTTTAGATAACTTTTTGTGTATGTGTATCACTAGTAGAGGCTCCCAGAGTAAACCATCTCTGTCCTTGTCACTGTCTTAGTCAATTGCAATGGGAATTCCATATACCTAGAATTTTGCACTATATATTATGCACTATATATTCCCTCTATTTTTAATATGCAAGTACTTAAGTGTAAGTTTTATGTTTATTTGAAGATATCTTTAACTTTTCCCCCCCAAAATTAATATTAAAAATGTTTCCTTATGAAAGTCAATTGGGAAATGATTACCTAAATATTTAAAAGAAGTGGCTAACTTTTTGAGTAACATGCCCAACATTTATAGTGTTATAAACAAACTGTACTAGACATTCTAAAGCTTTAGAAATGAATTTGATTATTATTTGATGTTCAAAGCAAGTGTACTTTCTCCAGTATCAGAAAGATTACAAACCCCATTTGCTATGAAAAGGCAGTGACCATCTGCTAAGACACTCTGTACTTAGAACTCCAAGTAAATCAGTTTTAGATCAGGCATTTAATATGAACTAGAAAAGGATATTTTCTTCAGTGTTACTCAGTTATCTTCAAGAATATTAGAGACTTGTTCAGTGATATTTTAATGTTTCATTTTCAATCCTTCTCACTTCTTTCTTCTCAGAAAAATTGTAAGATCTTTCAAAATATCTTTTTAGAAGTGCTTAATTGTGCTTGCTACCACGTTAGAAATACTGACTGCTGTATACCAGGGTATTGCCAGACTTTTACTGAAATGCATTTATCATTTCTTAATGTGATTTATTTGCCTTGTGTTTAGAATATTGCATGGTAAAGTTTATTTTGTGCATATTATATTTTTTATTTTACTAATATAATACAAGCCATATCTCAATGACCCCTGTACATTTTTCATGCTGTCTTACTCCCAATGGCCTCTGTGCATGTAAGTAACCCGTCAAGTGACTATGCCTCTTTATTTGCTTCTTACTATTTCCTTTTAATAACTCCTTTCTTTATCAGCTAGCAGCACATAAACTTTAAAAGTTCTGTCTTTAAATGCTCTCCTTGTATTCCTTATATCTCTTATGTACTTAAAAGTCCTTTTTCATTTGTTTTGAAACCCTATAACCATGTAGTGATCTCATTTAGACCAGAGTAAACCCTTCTTTTGCTGCTAGTATATAGTTAGGGCACGAGTATATACCATACTTGTTTATTTGTTGGTATCTAACACATTTGTGCATATGTGTATATGTGTGTTTGTGTGGTTTTTAAATGGGCTATTGAATAGAGAATAGAATTTAGAGTAAACCTAAAGTAAAAGGACTGGTTTAACCCATTCAGAAAACCTGGCACTTTTTTTATGATAGGCTTAATTAGTTTTAAATATTTTATACTTGATAACTTATAACTTTAGAGTTGGCAGAAACTTTAGAGACTGTCTACTTCACCCCCATTAATTTCCAAAGAAGTGAAGTGAATTAGCCAATTAGTATAGAATAGATTGTCCCAGGTGTCTTGACTTCTGATCCTCCTTCATAGCTGACTCTTTTAAATCTGTCAACATATTTCTTTCACAATCCTGCCTTTCTTGACTGAAAACTATTTAGAAACACCAGTGCCCAAAATAGTATCTTAAGCCCTCTTACTTACTTTTGTAGCTCTTCTTCATACTCCCCTCACCCCTAAAATATTTCTAGACAGCTTCATAATAGAGAGGATATCTCCTTCATTTTCAGGAGTTTTGTGCAGATAATGTCATAAATACATGAAAATTTCTAGCTTTTGAGTTTTATTTTAAAAGACAAGATTTCCAAATATCCCTTATTACCTTCCTATTCAGTGTTACTAGAAAAAATTCTGTTAACACTGGTTACACCCTTAGAGAATATCAAAGGTTTTTTTTCCTATTTTCAAACATCCTAAATATCAAGTTTAAGGTTTCCACTGAATTGCATTGCAGCCTCTAACAATTTATGTTTCTAAACTGTTTTGCTCTGAGGAGCTTGATACCTAATTATCAGAAGTAGACCTAATACTACAATTTTTATCCAGATCTTCATTTGGTAGTGTGATTTTTACTAAATAGAAGCTTTTCTGTATAATCAGCTCTGCTCTCTTTGGTTCCTTTCTTAATCTTCAGAATTTTGTAAAAATAATAATAGCAGCTCAAAAATGAAGTGTTTATGCAAATTTTAGGTTGTATCAAAGTAAAATTTAAACTCACTCCTTGGTACATTTGGGGTGTTATCAGGGATGCAGAAGATAACCACCATTGACCTAAAAACTAAAATTTTTATCAAAGTTTTCAAGTAAATATGGGAATTAGAATTATTTTAATTTTAATAATGATGGTTATTCCCTTTCAGAAAACGTTAATTGAAGTTTTAAAATTGGTTTCTCAACAGAAAAAACAAAAAGTTTCAAAAAGACTTTTTTAAAAGAAGTATTTCTTTTCAAAATTTACTGATGACAAAATTTCCAGTTTGCAAAACTTTCCACCTTCAGGTTGTTTTGGCCTTCATTCTATTTCCATATGACTGGATTCAATTCAATGTAAAATGCTTATTACTATATTGAAATAGTTCCCATCTTTTCATATAAACATAGAAGGATAAAATTATAGCATTCAGAAGAAGCACTTACTCCTTTTGTATTTAAGTCCTTTATGCTGAGTAATCAACATTCAGAAGTTGAGCTAAACCATAATGAAATTTTAAAACTTGCCGTTTTTACACTTATAAATTGTAGTTGTGAAATGCACGTGTTAAAGGTTTGAAATTTATTACTAGCACAATATCTTTCTTGAATTTAAGAGTAATCCTGCATGCTATCATCTCAATAGTTTTAAAGCAGAATGTTGAAAATTGGTTCTCCATCCATTTCTCATCATTCTCTAAAAAGAATATTTTCTAATGGAGGCATTTAACTACTTTTAATTAATATTAGATGTGCTGATATTGTATTTGTGTTGGCCATTATCTGTAGATTTTTTTTTCTTTAGAGTATTGCTGATTTTCTACCATTGCAAAAATCTAAACAGCATGTAATTTTGAATGAAATTGTGACATTTGATGAGTAGTGCATGGAGAAACATGCAAGACTTTCAAACAAACATATTTCTGTGCATGTATTTAACATATTTTTAGATGTCAGTGATTTTAAGGTGCATTTTTCATAGATCTAAAATGAATATTTTTCCTGTAAAACTTAAATGACAATTTTTTAATTGTATAAAATATATATTTTAGCTATATCTGAATATAATTTGTTTCTATCTTTTAAAAAGTTGTTATCACTACCATAATGTTGCCAGTAAAATAGCAATGTCTTTCTATAAAGCTTGCATGAATTCTTTTAACTCAGTAACTTTTTTCACAAATTTTTGCTTTTTAGTGTTTGATCAATTAGATCTTGTTACATATGAAGAAGTTGTAAAACTGCCAGCATTTAAAAGGAAAACACTTGTCTTACTAGGTAAGTTTGACTATTAACTGACCTACTAGTTTTAGTGATCAAAAGTAACTTGATTTTTTTTTGAGTTTGTAAATATCCTCTTTTGTTTTATGAAATAGGTGCACATGGTGTTGGAAGAAGACATATAAAAAATACACTCATTACAAAACACCCTGACAGATTTGCATACCCTATTCCACGTAAGTGATCTTCTCTAGAGTTGCGTACAAACTCTTTTCTATCCTTTTTAAGACTATATCTGACTTCTTTGGGTTTTTTTAAGGTTATTAAATCTGAAAGATGCATATTCAAATTGTATGTGTTTTATTCAAAATTTGTAATTTGACACCTGAGAATATTTAGATGGCATGAATGGCTTTATTTGTTAATGAAGTGCAGAAGATAGAACTTTTACAGTAACAGAAACAGAGGAAGAAAACTCTTTCACTCTGCACCCATAAATAGAGTTCTAGGAAGTTTTCCAAAAAACAGTGTCAGAGCTATGTCCTACCACAGAGACACAGTTGCTGTGCTTTCTGTTTCAGCCTATACCTGGTAGGTCCCTTTTATGTAACATTCAGAAACAGTCATTAATATCACTTGTGACCACTGCAGTTTTCTAACTCCCTCCAAACACACTTTTTAAGTATCCAATATTCTTCTTAGCCCTTCTAGTAACATCTAAACAGCATGGTGTACTTAGCCTTTATTTGTTTTTTAACAGATAGGAGGCTAAAACCAAAGAGGAGAGAATGGATTCTCTGAGGAGGAAGCAATTGCTTTTCCTCCAATCTGAGAAGAAAATGTATACCCATAGGGTTAAGTGGAAGATCATCTATTCTAAAAGGTGTTAGAGGAACAAAAAGTAGTGATGAGTGAATGGCAGCCTTCATCCACTTTAGTATATCTGTTCGCAGAAAAGAAGTTTGCAGTTTTCTTGGGTCCAGGACGTAACAGAGAATCTTCCAGAATTCATCAAAACATATGAATACTACTTTTCTGATAATTTATTTGCCTGTAAATGATACTGATAGAAGAAATCTAGAAGATGTTGCTGAAGATTATAAACTCTTGAGCAGTGGTGAAGATTTAGAAGCTTCAGAAGAAAAACATATAAGGGAAGTGAAGAGTAAAAGATGATGTCTGAAAATCAGATTTGGATTCTGGACAGACCATGGCTCAAGCACATGTGAATAACAAGGGAAAAGTAGACTTAACAAATTGGCTACAATTATGCGAATGGATTCAAAAGCTTTTTAAACTGAAAAGCAAAGGGAAGAAAGGGAAATAAAGAGTAGTTATATTGTAGAAAGGAGATGAATATGCCCAGAAATTCATAAGAGCCAAAAATCTAAGGATGAAGGTTGCAACAAGACCCACTAGCATTTATTGTAGTTTAAGGTTTGCAAAACACTTTACATATATTATCTCTTTGATCCTCAAAACAACCCATGACATAAGTGCTATTGTCATCCCTATTTTACATGTGAGAAAAATGAAGCTGACAAATTAAGAGACTTGCCTAGGATCACACAACTAGTAAGTGACTGAGGCAGGATTTGAACCTAAGTTTTCCTGACACCAAATCCAACACTATCCACTGTACCACCTACCTGCCTCAGATATCTACAAAAATGGACAAAGTGTCAGTTGAATGCAAGATAAACTACTTGATGGAATGAATCCTTTGCTTGGGGTATGGCTCTAAAAGTGTGAATGTTATTCAAAATAAACAGGATTATTAAAAGATTAGAAAATCATTGTATGTTATTGCTTATTAAGAAGATATATTCCTTGTGAAGGAATGCCAGGATTTAGAATCGGGGAGCTTGGGAAAAAATATTTGAATGAAGATCAGTAAAGACCAAAAGACAAGCAATATTGTCATGGTTTGCTAGCAACCATCTGGACAACAAACAGGAAATAAATTTAAGTTGGAAACAGATCACAAGTCCATCAGTGAAGGAGAATATAGGAGATTGGGTTACTTCAACCTTGTGTCTAGCAGATGTCTGGAAGGTTGAAGTAACCCAAAGTAGAGCAAACAATAAATGACATGAGACTTAATAATTTCTTTGTTCAAAAGCACAGAAGGAAATATCTAATCTGCACAAGAGTCTCACTTAAAAAGTTTCTAGGTTAAAAATGAAGGGATCCTTTGGTGAGCAATTCCATTGAATTATTAGAGAACCAAAAAAAAAAAAAAAAAACAAAGTTTGACAAGTACCCTAGAAGAATGGATTTTCAAAAATTCAGGGAAAGGATTCATACTAGTTGATAGACTAAAATTCTTTTGGGAGAATATGTCCAAGACAGGCGAAAAGATCTCAAAAGTGAAATTTTGAAAATTTTGAAAAAGTGCATACACACTGGTCTCTTTAGACAATTTCCTACAAATAGAAACAATTGTGATGAAAGAGTACAGAGGAAATTGTCTAAAGAGACCAGTGTGTATGCACTTTTCAGACAATTTGATTTTTAAAAACTTATGTTGAACATGGAAACGAGGTCCAATAATGGGAGATGAATATAAGTATTTGGTATAGACATAAATCTGTCAAAAAATACTGTCAAGAGTACCAAAGTTCAGAATGAACCAAGGCTGAAGAAATCTAGAAATAGTAGAAAAATGAAATTTTTATTTATGTAAAGGAAAAGAAGTCCAAAAAATGAGACAAGACTACTCAAGGTCAAGAATGATGATTATCAGGTGATGGAAAGAAAGCAGATCCACTCTTATTTCCCTTATTTTCTGTACCAACGCTAAGGTTCTTGAGACTGCAAAGGACAGAAGCAATTACTAAAAACAAATAGATAATAAGAAAGTGCACCTACCCTCCTTAATGAGTTAAATTTACTAAGGCATTGTGAACGAAGATAGACTTGACTGTTGTGATTACCAAGCTATCATCAGTAGTCTTTGAAAAATCATGGAGAGGTGTTACAGGACTGGAGTGGAGCAAATATTCACTGGAGGAAAGAAAAGAAAAAATTGGAGGCCACAAATTCTCAACTAGTGAACTTGATTTTATTCCTTGAAAACTTCCAGAGTGTGTTATAAAAATTGGTTAGTGACTTTCTGGCTTCTTTGAGAATTTCATAGGTCACATGACCAGGAGGGGAAAGTCTAACTATTTTCTCTGATCTTCATAATCTGTCAGACATCTCTGAAATAGAAATTATGTGCCAGAGATGAAGCGACTTCAGCTGTCTCCAAGGCTTGGGATACTAGGCACCCAAAACAAAGCTAAAACTCCATGAAATAAAACCTAATTGTTGCCTACTCAGCTCACTCTCCCACTTCCCTTCACACTGCCAACAACAATACTAGCCATCCAATCATGGGCACAACCCTGCATCCAGAATGCTTCTTACCCCTTTTCCAGTGCCAAGCTCCACCCTGCAGAGACTTCAATAATCAATACTGTGTAGTATTCTTTACTACAAAAGATTTCTGCCAGAGAGCACAGAACAAAAAGGAAAAGACAAGACATATGTCTGGGCTTTAAGTAGAGCTCAACTCTATATCCCTTCATTCCCAGGAGCCTCAAAGATCTAAAACCCAGGTACAATAGGACCAATGTGGCAGCACTCTGCCAGAGCCAGGAAACTGAGGAACAGAGGAAAAAAGTCAGGATATCATGCATGGGGGGACTGTGTTGGATTTCACCAGGCCTAAAGGGAAAATCCCAGAATCCAGCTGGGACCTGTTTCACCTCCCCAAAAGACATTTGGGGCAGAGAATAGGCTGGTGAATTTCCCAGTGTGGGAAGAAACCTCAGGAGAAAGAATAAGTAGCTAAATCAACAGGGAAAATACTAATAGCAGAGGGAAATGTGGCCTCCAGATCTAATAAAAATGAGTTTATGTGTCTGAATAAATATTACAAATAGAAAACTATTCAACAGTTGATGAGAGGGAGGACACTGGACTTTGAGGAGAACATGGAAGCATAGCACATTGTTCTTGAGTGGTTTAAAAAAGAAGTGAGAATTTTGAAAATAGAATTTATGGCCTTTACAGAAGAAGTAATTAGCAGAATAAAAGAATTTTAATCTTGTTATAGCAAGCTTCACCAAGAAATGAGAAGACAACTGATTAGGGATGCAAATAGATAGAAGTGAAGGACAATCTAGAAAAAACATTAAAAACAATAATATTAAAAGAAAACATGTTCTTTATACATGTAAAAGAAATTACTTTCAAATTAATTAGTGATAGAGATAACCTAAGAAATATGTTTCCCAGAACAAAACATTCTATCTGCACAAAACAGAATAAGAAAACTACCCAGAACTTCTAAACACAGAAGTACTAATTTTAAAAATCTGTAGATCATAATTTCTTCCATTTAAAAATAAAGTATTAAAAGCTATTTGTCTACAAAACTGAAAATTCAACCCAGTCTCAGAAAAGGAAAAGTGAACAATTTATAAAGAATTCCCAAAGAAAAGCATCCTAACACCAAATTTATTTATAAGTTAATTTTATCAAGCATTGAAAGAACAGTTGGTTCTAATAAATTGTGTACAAAAATAGGGAATAAAATGATGATACCAAAATGTAAACTAGAGGGGATAAAAGGAAATTAGAGATTAATATGTAAACCAGAGAAAAAAAAGGAAATTAATATTGACTAAAATCTTACCAGAGACTACAATAACATGTTGCAGAGATTGCCCACCATGGCCTTTTTATATTTATACCAAGAATTCATAATTGGTTCTATATTAGGAAAGATGTATACTCCCAAAAGTATTCACTACTTTGAGAGAAGATCCAAGCCAGAGTAGATGATAAGGGTCTCCAGGTGCCCTTGTTTTAAATAAGGATATGTTGATTTCATCAAGTCCAAAAATGTTACAAAGTCTCTTACCAAGATTTTAATATACATCTGAATGGACACTGTATAGAGCTGTATATATCTGGGACAAACTGGACATACAGAGTTTTTTTACTGGCTCCAACTTTGTCATAATAGCAAAGAACCTTTTTTTCAAAATAAATATCGTTGCTATATGACAGTAATACCTAGAGCACCACTACCTCCAAAGAACTTAGAGATCTTTAAGTATCCCATGTACAACAATGGAAAACTGCATAGGATGTAAATAGACAGTAACATGTGAAGAATAAAGAATCCTGAAAAGAAATAAAAGTAAAAGATGTCATAAAGGAATTGTGTGGCAGAAAGAAAAGAAAAACCAATCACATGGTAGGGAGATAGTTTGCCACTGGTACCTTCTAGGATGTGGGGGGAAAGTAAGGAAGGCCTTAAGAATATTACTTCTTGTGGTAAACTTTTAGAAAGAGATGGACAAGGATAGACAGGATAGATAGGTTGCAATCTTCATTACTGGAGAAAACTACTCAATAAATAAAACCACAGTTCTATTTACATGCTGAGAAAATTATAAAAAAATTTTGGGCGGAAAAAGAAGGCAGAGAGGACATCAATTCAGTTAGAATTATAAGGGAAACAATTAATTAGAGGAAAATCTGATTAAAGTCAGAAATCCAAGATATATATGGAACAGCTAAATGTCATAGTGGATAGAGTGAGAGTCTGGAGTCAGAAAAACGAGTTCAAATGTAGCCACAGAAACTTATTAGCTGTGTAACTCTGGGCAAGTCATTGACCCTCTTTGCCTCAATTTCCTCATCTATAAAACACTCCAGTATTTTTGCCAAGAAAACCCCAAATAGGGTCACAAAGAGTCATACACAACTGAACAATTTTTTTAAAAAAAGAATTTGATTCAAGTGTATTGGAACAAGAGCCATTTCCCAATAGATAAATCATCCAGGGACAGGAACAGGTAGTTTTCATAAGAAAAGACAAATTGACAATAATATGAAAAGAGAAGATAGTGAAATCACTAATAAAAAAGAAATGCAAATTAAAATATATTATTAAAACAAAGTCAAGTGATCTGCCTAAGTAACACAACTTTCTAAGGCCAGATTTGAACTCAGGTCTTCTAGACTCCAGTTTCAGCACTCTATCTACTAGATACGCCAAGTAGTATTACTACTATGCATATGTCTCAAAAAAGAAAAAAAAAAATCACAAGGAAAGATCCATATGAACAAGTTTGTTTATAGCAGCATTTTTTTTTTTGGTAACATAAAACTACAAACAGAATGAGTGCCCATCAATTGAGGTGGTGCCTGAATAAATATTGGTATCTGAATATAATATAAATGTAATGGCAGTATAAATAATAATTAAAGTAAATAATGATTAAAGGGATAGATTCAGAGAAACCTGAAAAGAAATCAAAGGAAAACAACTTTGAAAGACTTAAGAATTATGATCAGTGTAATGATGGATCATGAAAAAAGAAAGGAAGAAAAGAAGTAAGATAGGAAGAAAAAAAGAAGAGAGTTCGTTAGTACTTATTATTTACTTACTGTGGATGAAGCATAGTGTTTGTGTTAAGGACCATGCCTAAGTGAAGGAGCAGGTCAATTCTCCGAGAGCCTCCACAGCTGTGGATCATAACATCTGAAGGAGTTGCAAAACAGCCTTTGCTGATGCAGGTGTTCCTTGTGGACTGGGAAAGAAATAAATTGGAGGCAGGGGAAGAGGGGAGAGGTCAGACAACACAACTGCCTCTCAGTCTTCTTGTATCATCATCATCCTCTCACATAAAGAGATCCATTCTAGAGGTCTGAGTTAGACCTCCAGCAGCCACTGGCAAGTGGCAGGGGCTGGAGCACCACTAAAAAACAAATTAAACAGTCCTTGTCTACAAGTACTTTACATTCTGATGGGGAAAGACAACATATAATGGACATCTCTGAAAAGTCCAGGGAGTGATAACAGTAAAAGCTAATAATGAATCATGTTACCCAGCTTTGGATAAAAGAGTGATAGGAGTAGAGATGCAGAATGAAACATACATTTTCAAATCTAGATAATGAATGCATTTATTTTGAATGACTAAATAAATATATTTGCTATCTGGAAGAACTTTTATCAGGGAGAGGGTAGGAGGTGGGCAGTTTTATCAGTGGGATTAGGACATCAATAGTGCTGGTAATACCAATTAAAAGAGGACCAAAGACAGAAAAGAACTTAGACAAAACACTTTTTTAAAAATCTCAAAAGAAAGCAGAAAGGAAAAGATCATAAACAAAAAGGAAGCTGGGATCATTATGTTAAATTTATTATATCCTTTAAATTAAACTACTTAAATAGTTTCACAGTATGCTACACAATTCTTTTTTTTCTTTGTATCAAGAAATATTTTTGATGTTTGTCAGTTGATAATTTTTTTAAAAAGACTTTTTTCTTATGTAACTATAACACTTTTTCAAAAAGACTCATAGCATCCAAGGGAAATAATTGTCCAGTGTCCTGCCCTAGTCATACCACATGTTCATTTCTCTAAGAAGCAACCTGCCATAGAAGATTAAAAATCAGGATTTCTTGAATTCTAATCCTGTCTCAAAATCTTGAGTCATTTTTCAGAATGATAAAGGGACTTGAAATCATGTCATATGAGGATTCATCAAAGGAATTGGAATTTTTAATCTAGAGAAAAGAAGCCTTATAGAGGTGATTGTTGGGTTTCTTCATTTAGAATGGCTGACTTGTGCAAGGAGAGATGAGACCTCATCTCCTTTTCCCCAGAGGGCAGAACCAAGAGCAGGGATTGGAAGCTGCAGAGAAACACATTTAAGCTTGAAAGAAACAGTTTCCTTATGGGGGTAGAAGGGCGGCAAATGGGAGGTTCCTTGGTGGCAGGCTTTCTCTCACTCAGGGTCTTTGAACAAATTAAATAACTATCAAGCATTTTAGAGAAGATACTCTTTCTTAGGAATAGGCTCAATGATTTGACTTCTGAGAAATCCTTTCCAACTCTTAATTCTTTTATTTTTTTCTATATAGCTTATGAGTTGTTGTTTTTTTCCTTTTTGCAACAACTAAATATTACTCAAGGATAGAGGCAGTTTCATTTTTACCTTTGCATCCCTAACCCCTAGCTAGCAAAGTCCACAGTCAGATGCCTAGGAAATATTTACCGAATTGAATTGAATCTAAATTTAATCTACTTTTTTTTTAGGCATGTGTTATTTCATGTTATTTTTAAGCTTCTTTTAGCAACAGCTAACAAATTTGCTTTAAAACTCTTTAGTGAAACTATCAGAAATATTAGAGCTAGGTAGCATAGTAGATAAAGCCTTTAGGCCTGAAGTTCAAATTCTGCCTCAAATTCTTACTACTTTTGCCAACCTGAGCAAGTTGCTCACTTCTGTTTCCTTCAGTTTCCTCATTTATAAAATGGGGGTAATAATAGTACTTAGTACTTCTCTGGGTTGTTGGGAAGGCCAAATGAGATAATAAATGTAAGGCACTTGGCACATAATAACATTAAATAAATGCTAGCTGCTATTATCATTATCACCGTCACCAGTGTCACCTCAGACATGTAACTCTTTTCTCCTCTCAGAACTCCAGTTTCTTCATCTGTAAGATGCAGTGATTGGACTAAATGAAAGTATCCTTTCAGGCCTTAATATATACTTCCTATGAAAAACACCTAAACGAATATGGTGTGTGGTTTGTTGGGAGCCATAGAACCAATGGCACTCACTATAATATGGGCTTCCTCTTTACTAGGAGTTTGTTTTGTGTGGTGGAAATTAATGTTGAATTTTGGAAAATCCTGCAGACCTCAGCTTCTTAAACTATGATTCACTACTCTACATGGGGATCTCATAACTGATTGTGAGGGTGAATTAATTAATTATAAATAAATTTTTTATTTCTATACTTTTTTTTACATACTATGTATCTGGGGTCACATAAAAATTTCTTGGGTACAAAAGAGTCAGGAATGAAAAAAGTTTAAGAAGCCCTGCTATGGACTACTAATCACAGAAATCTCCTTCCTTTACCAGGTCTTAGCCATTAGTCAACTTCCATATTAAAGTCCCTACTTTTCATCTTCTTAATACCCAAAACCTTAAGGCAGAAGCTCTACTGCAAATTGTGTTACTTATTTCTTTATATCATTAAGCCCACTTTTCATTCTGTGGCTTGTAACAAAAAGTACTAATGCAATTATCCCTTTCCACCTAAAAGCTGAAGTAATTACCAAAACCATTCATTCTCATCTTTATGCATGTGGACATGATTTATAGAAATCATTGCCAAAAATTAGCCGAATGTTGACATGCTATTGATATCATAAGAATGATGCCAAAAGTTTAAAAGTTTTAAAATGTTGGATAGTTGACTTTATAAAGTGTACAGACTTTTCTTTTAAAACCTCTTTCAATATCTTGTTTCTATAGACACAACTAGACCTCCAAAGAAAGATGAAGAAAACGGAAAGAACTATTACTTTGTATCTCACGACCAAATGATGCAAGACATATCTAACAATGAATACTTAGAGTATGGCAGTCATGAGGATGCCATGTATGGGACAAAACTGGAGACAATACGGAAGATCCATGAGCAGGGACTGATTGCAATACTGGATGTAGAACCTCAGGTAATTAATGGACATGTGGAAACTCCTGCCCTGCTGGTCTAAAAACTAATTTTAAAGATGGGGGCTTGAGACGAGTTTCAAGAAGTCACTTATAATCCATTTCATAGTGCTTTTAAAAATGTTGGAGAATGCCAGTGACCAGAGACAATAGAAGAAAATCTGGAGCATAAATAGACTAGCATTTAGGGCAGTAATATTATAAACACATGCCATAATTAAAAGCAGCAGTTCTGCTTTCATTATCTTTATTATATTCAGAAATCTAATAAAGCAGCTGATTAAATCAGTATTTACCTAAAATATCCACACTAACCTAATGTTTGGTAAGAATCTTGTACTGCATTAATACACCAGCTGCCTCTCTAGATCTCAGTCATCCTGAAATGGCAGGATTATTGACTCCATTTTCCTAAAGTGGAAAGAACACTGCTCTTAGAGGCAGGTAACCTAGGATCAAATTCTGTGTGATCTTGGACAAATCACTTAGTCTTTCTAAGTTTGTTTCCTCATCTGTGAAATGGGATGGTAATTTTTCATTTCACATTTTCACATGTAGCACTGATGTGAGGGAAATATCTTGTATAATTAGTAACAGTGTTGATTAACATGAAGATAGGATACATTGAGTTATCTTTTTCTCCCACTCTTCTCCAGCATGGTTCATGTGTATAGTGGAGGAGATATACTTCTAGTTACATGCAGGTTCCATACCATTGTATAATGGCATATAAATCATATCCCAAATGAAGAAAGGTGTTCCTTCCAGCATGAATTTATCCCTATGATTTTTTTTTTTTAGTTTTCTCTATTTTTACAAAGAAATACCCAGAAATGAGAATTAATTGTAATACTTCTGCATTTCTCTGTTCACCTGTCAGGACATAAAAGGTTTGTGTTTTGAAAGGGATATTCATAGAAGTTAATAATAATCCTTACTTACTTGATAAAAATCTGCCATGTATAGGTGAATTTGATTTGATACATTAAAATAACTAGATAAATAAAGAGTATCTCTTAATACCAGAGCTAACTAGAGAAAAGAATCCTCACAAAAAATTGTCTTTAGGATAAGATGTGAGGCAGGGTTTGTAATGAGGTCTATCTGATATAATTTGTATCAAATTCCAAGGTAGACCTAGCTTATTATGAATTTCACAGTCTCCAGAGAGTGTTAATAAGATTCTAGCATCTGAGAAAGTTGTCCTAGCAAAGACCAGTATTTATATATAAATAATTGTAAACTAGAAGAAAACAAATCTGGCCCCTTGAAAATGACCCAGAAGCTCATTTTCATAAGCTTTCAGTCCATGAAACAATTTATTTTTTAATCTAGTTTTCATCTCATTTACATTTGGCATGGAAATAACATTTTGATGTGCCAAACATCTACTTCAAAATCTGGCTGCTAAATACCCTTCATTCATTCCACAACTATAGCAATTATTTTAACTATTTATTAAGCACTTACTATGAACAAGACACTCTTTTAGAGAGTGGAGGCAGTAAATAACTAAATAAGACATTCCTTGGCCTTAAAAAATAGGTACTAATATCTTCCACATCTGACAGATGAGGAAATTGAGACTGAGTGAGGTTGAATAACTTGTTTACAATCACACGAGCTAATCAGAGGCTGAGGCAGGATTTGAATTTAGGTCTTTTTGACTCCAAGTCCAGCATTCTATCAACTCTACCATCTAAGGGCCCCAAACTTATGTAATGCTTTATGATTTGCAAAATGGGTGTGTGTGTGTGTGTCTGTGTGTCTGTGTGTCTGTGTCTGTGTGTTTGTGTGTCTGTGTCTGTGTATAAGCACACTCATATACATACATATCTACATATAGATGTGAAAGGGGAGGGAGAGGGAATGTCAGTCTCATAAGTTCCCCACAACCACCCCGTGAAGTAAGTAGCAAAAGTATTATTATCCGTGTTGGGCATATGAAAAGGCCAAGCTCTAGTTAGGTTCAGAGACTTATTCAGTGTACGTAAATAATAAGATACCAAATGTAGCTAGTAATCACGTCATCTATCAGTGAATTGTTCGTTAGGCAGTAAATGTACACATACCTCTTATCCTCCTCTTGTCCTCTAAAGACAAAAGTAATCAAATTAGTTATTGAAATTTACGTAACACTTTCTAGTTTACAAAATGCCGTATATAATTTACCCCATATATTCATCAGAACAACTGTTTAAGGAAAGTAATACTTTATTTTGTTTTAATTATTAATAACCCAGTTAGTAAAGAAACTTAAGCCTCAGCAAAGTTATACAACTAGACCAAAGTCACTCAGCTAATTAGCATCTGGATTACTGGCATTGAGTCTCAGTTCCTATATCTAGCATACTTTTCATTTTCTAACAGTGCTTCTTTAACAAGAATTTGTCACCCAGTGTCACCATAAAGAATACAATATTGAACTCCAGAGTGCATGTAGTCCCTATGCACACAAATCAAAACAGTATTAAGATGTCTGAGTCAGGCTATTCATTTTTTTTCTCAGCATCAAATTTATCGTTTTGATGATTTCAAGATTTCTTTTTCAAGAAATCATGAAAGAAAACTCCTTATACCTTTTAGAACCAGAGAGCAAAATGAAAATAAAAAGACTCTAGAGTTCAAATCCAGCTTGAGACACTTAACACTTACTAGCTGTATAACACTGGGCATGTCATTTAACTTAGATTGCCTTGCTTGAAAGAAAGGAAAAGAAACTCTGAGATTAAACAAAAAATACTGAAAGCATCCAGAAAGTAGGTGTATTAAAGTACTCAGTGAACAAGCACATATTAAGTTCCTACTATTTGTCAAGAACTGTGCAAAGCATTGAAGATGTAGAGAAATACAAAGATAGTCCTCAGTCTCATGAATTGCATAATCTAATGGGGGAGACAGCATGTAAATAACTATGTATAAACAAGATAGATACAGAATAGACTACATAGAATCAAGAGAGTGAAGGCATTAGAATTAAAGAAGATTGAGTTGGGTTTCTCTGTAAAAGGCAGCATTTTACCTAATATTTAAAGGAAGCCAGAAGGAGGGGATGAGGAAGGAGAGCATATTAAGTATGTAGGACAGCCATTGAATATAAGTTGGTAGTTGATCCTCAAAGTGATAAGGAGCCACTGGTTTGAGGATAGGAGGGCTCAAAGGTGTGACATGGTCAGATGTACACTATAGGAAGATTACTTTGGCAGCAAAGGTGAAGATGGACTGGAGTGGGAAAAGATAAATGGCAGGCAGATCAATTTCTTCAGTGGTTTGGGCATGGTAATGAAGTCTTGGACTACGAGAGAAAGGGGACATATGCTAGATGTGAAGGTAAAATCACCGTGCCTTAGCAATATAGTGGATATGGCAAGTACAAGAGAGTAAGGAGTCCAGAATGACATCTTCATTGTGAGCCTAATACTAAGAGGATGGCGTTACTCTCCACAGTAATAGGGAAGTTAGGAAGTGGAGGGTTAGGGCAATCTATGTAGTAAATAATGATTTCAATTCTGTAAATGTGAAGTTTTAAGATGTTTAAGGAGAATTCAGTTCAATAGGCAGTGCAATACACATTTGGAGATGGTTGACTAAAAGTTCAGCAGAAACGTGAAGGCTAGATAAGTAGATTTGAGAATGATTAACATAGAAATTAATGCATAAGAGCTAATAAGATCACTGAGTGAAGTAGTAAAGAGAGAGTAGAGAAGAGTGCCCAAGATGAAGATCTGGGAGATCTTCACAACTATCAGATAGGACTTGAATAAAGATCCAGCTAGAAACTGAAAAAGAACTGTAAGACAAGTGGGAAAAAAATCAGGAGATAATCCAGTCACAAAAACTAGAGAGAAGAGAGTTTCAGGGGAAAAAGGGTGGTAGGTGATGTCAAAAGCTGCAGAGGCTAAAAAAGATAAGGTTTAATAACCATTAGATTTGGCATTTGAGTCAATATTTATCAAAGAGCTTACTATCTAATGGCAGAAGATAACGCACAAAGAGGAAATGTAAGGGGAGGCAGGACCTAGTGTAAAAAGTAGAAAAGTCCTTAATTAATGCAGCCAGGTGAAAATTGAGATATGAGATGCTTGTCCTAAGCCTCATCCTTCAGTGGAAGTTTGAGTTGATAATTCTGTCCTTGCATCAAAGTGAGGAGAGGGATAGCAATGATGACATATAACTATCAAGGTTGATTCAGTCTGATAGAATGATGAATTTTCCCAGTGATTTCATCTTTGAGCCATAGTGGAGAAGCTAGAGTAGTGCAGGCATGTGGGAAATAAAGAAGAAATTAAGAGATCTTAAGTAACTTTGAAAAGAGTAGTTTTAGTTGAATGATGAGTTGGAATAACTAAAAACAGTGTGAAAGGAAAGGAAGTTGGGTTACCTATTATAGAGGACTTTCTCAAGTTTGTCCATTAAGGGTCAGAGAGAGATGGGATAGATAGCTGAGAAAGGGATATGTTTGTACAAAATAGGAAAAAAAGCTAAGGGCTATAAAGTATAATAGCAAGTCTGCAAATTAATAAACTTTCGATTCTTTTTTTAAAGCTTTTTATTTACAAAACATATGCATGGGTAATTTTTCAACATTGACCCTTGCAAAACCTTCTGTTCCAAATTTTTCCTTCCTTCCCTCTACCACCTCCCTTAGAAGACGGTAGTCCAATATATGTTAAATATCTTAAAGAATATGTTAAATCCAATTTATGTGTACATATTTATATTTATATTTATCTTGCTGCACAAGAAAAATCAGATCAAGAAGGAAAAAAAACTAAGAAAACAAAATGCAAGCAAACAACAACAGAAAGAGTGAGAATGTTATGTTGTGGTCCACGGTCCTCTCTCTGGGTGTAGATGGCTCTCTTCATCACTGAATAAGTGACATTCACTGGTTTGAATCATCTCATTGTTGAAGAGAGCTACGTCCATCAGAATTGATCATTACATAGTCTTCTTGTTGCCGTGTATAATGATCTCCTGGTTCTGCTTATTTCACTTAGCATCCGTTCATGTAAGTCTCTGCAGGCATCTCTGAAATCATCTTGGTGGTCGTTTCTTATAGAAAAATAATATTCCATAACATTCATATACCATAATTTATTCAGCCATTCTCTTATTGATGGGCATTCACTCAGTTTCCAGTTTCTAGCCACAAATATTTTTGCACATGCTAGGTCAAAGGGTACACACAGTTTGATAACTTTTTGAGCACAGTTCCAAATTGTTCTCCAGAATGGTTGAATCCGTTCACAGTTCCACCAACAATGTATCAGTGTCTCAGACTTTCAATTCTTTAAGCCATTTTAAAAGGAATGTTTTGAAATTATATTAATATAATTCATGAATATGTTTTGGTAGATTGATATTTCATGCATTTTTAGTTATTTGAGTATTGTTTGTTTCTATAATTTCTCCTCCTTTTTATTTTTGTGGGTTCAAATCCTGCATCTGGTAATCTATTATGGAACCATTAGCAAATAACCTCCCAGATAGACTTCAGTTTCTTCATCTGAAGTGGGACTAATGTCCATAGTGTCTACCTTACAAGGTTGTTGGGATCCTTAAATGAGATGTGTGTGTGTGTGTGTGTGTGTGTGTGTGTGTGTGTGTGTGTGTGTAAAAGCATTTTCAAAATTTCATTTACTCTGACAACATAACAATTAAATGAGAGTCTCTTTTTTGTAGGAAAAAAGTATTTTGTAAACCTCTTCTAGATGGCTATTTTCTTTAATTATAAGAAGAACGGGGATACTTACTCTGTAATTAAATTTGTTCCAATTGTTTTGTCAGTTCTATAATTTCTCTCTGTCATCCCGTGCAAAGGGTACATTGGCTTTTCTCCCTACTAAAGTTTTTAAGTTTCTTTTTCATACAGGCACTGAAGGTCCTAAGAACAGCAGAGTTTGCTCCTTTTGTCGTTTTTATTGCTGCACCCACGATTACTCCAGGCATCAATGAGGTAAGAATCACTTAGACTTTTAAATATAAACATGTACTAATGGAAGGATCTGTATTTGTTGTGCATAAAGGCTGAGAGCATGGTGGGGTTAAACAAGTGGAACACAGGATCCTCTTTCTGCACTAAGAATTTAGCACATGTAGATTGATTTTCACATTCATACAAGCTCACCCACGGCAATTTCATGAATCCATTGTCCTACACTTGTAGCAACAGCCTTTTGTTTTGGATCCCCTTGCCAAGAGAAAACGGACCTCTTGTGTGACCAAGCTCTCCCTTAAGCATCCCTTAAGTAGTCCAACAATAGAAATGGTTGATTATGTAGCTGAAATTAATCTCTCTTAAATCTATCTATGTGTCTCAATTTTAAAATGTGCATATTTAATTACATTTCCCACTGTGGGAGTTCAAAGCTTTATTGGTTATAGGGCCTGTGATTTCATTGATATAAGGAACACTTCTCACCATGAAAGTTAATACCTGCTCTGCATTTAGTCTTAGAAGCTTCCCCTCCTTAGACCAAGGTCAACTGGGCAGGAAGATTGTTAGGGGAGATTTGGACTCCCACAGCCCTGACAGCCAGCTGTCTCTCCAGAGATGTTTGTGTTGTTGGTCGGTCACATCGGACTCGTTGTGACTGTATGGACCCCACTGTCTGTGGGGTTTTCTTGGCAACACTACTGAAGTAGTTTACCATTTCCTTCTCCAATGGATTAAGGCAAAGAGAATTAAGTGACTCACAGCTGGAAAAAGTCTGAGGCTGGACTTGAACTTGAGTCTTCCTGTCCTTGGGCCTACCTCTCTATTCACTGAGCCACTTTAGCTGCTTCCTGAAATGTTAGAATTTTAAAACTATTAGTTAAAAGTTGAGGAGCATTTAAGTCAAATCATAGACTATTGCCCCTGAAATACAATTTAACAGTCATCAAGTCCACCTTTCTCATTTTATAGATAAGGAAACAAAAGCCAAAAGGGAATGACTTACTTCTGGCCTCAAAATTGATCATTATTAGAGCTTAGGAAGAATCCAGGTCTTTTGACTCCTGTTCACATGTTCTTAGTCCATTTGCACACATCAGAGGGAAAACTGGTTGAAGTGAACATTAAAGTGACCCATATGTGTGCAGCCTCTCTTGTCTCCATTTTATTGAGAACTATACTCAAGGAGTTCCTAATGCAGGTAAGGCAACTAGACTTTTGCCCCAGAATAGTGAATGTCCGGAGAATGAGCTTTCCCTACCCTTCCGTAGTCTCAAAGCAGCCTCCTGAACTGTGGCTTAGCCACAGATTTCTGGTACCTACAGATCCTTCCACGTTGGCAGCTCAATGGTTACAATGTTGAGTCTGCAGTTAGGAAGCACTGAGTTCAAATCCAGCCTCAAATACTCACTGGCAATGTGACTTTGGGCAAAGAAGAGTCGGAGAGTTCCAAGTCAAGCACTCTTTCATTTTTCTGCTTCCTTAGTAAGACTAACAAGCCATCTGAAGGTGTCTGTGATTTTACAGGGTTGTCTGGGACATGAAGAGGGTAGGTGTCTGTGGTCATGCTGCTAGCATGGGTCAGAAGCAGGAATTGAACTCTGAGCTTTCCTGACTCTAAAGCTGATCCTCTCTCATTAGACCTCAGAGAAGCTTTTCCTCCTTCACCACACAGTTTGAACTTCACCTATTCATGAATCCTTTCCTCATTTCCTAGTTTCTTGACTCCCACGCTGCTCAGTATTTGACTACTTTGCCTTTATTTGTACTTATTCTCTATATACTTTTTTTTCTCATTAGAATGTAATCCTCTAGAGAACTATAACATTACTAGCTTTTGCATCTAAATACTGAATAAATGCTTTTTGGTTAGTGAGGCAACCTGTGTTTCTATTTGCTCTGCATGTAGTAGGAGTTTAATATATAGCTAATGAATTGCAGCTCTAAGCTAGTCATCATTAATGACTATATTAGTAATTATGATTACAGTTGTTATAAGAGAGATCTTTGCCCTGCTCTGTCCACATGTGTCTGTCTTCTGTCCATCTGCACTTGGATACCATGTGTCTGGCCCCAGGGCCCACAGATGGACCATCCTCTCCTGTCTGCAGCTGGGTCTGGCCCACACAGCCCCTCCCCTACGTGTTCTTTCCCTTGGTTCTGGTCAGGCCCTCCACTGCAGTATCTTTGCCAAGAAAACCCCAGATGGGGTCACAGAGTCAGACATAACTGAAATGACTAAACAATACCACAACGTGACTCGGGGCCCAGTCCATTGCATCACCTCTTTCTTGTTGTGGTGAGAGGTTAATTGAAGTTGGATAATATGAATTTATAATAAATTCAGTTAGAATTATTGGTATGTGAGTTCTTCTAGCTCCATTCCATTCAGAAGAACTTACGTAGAATGGTGTGAGTGATTCAGAATGAAGATTTGACACATTGAGAAGCAGTAGGACAAAGGGATGAGATATTCAAAAGTAGACAACGGTAAAGATTGGAAAGGAAAGGAAGTAGAGCCATGTACAATAAATGGTCTAAGAAAATACTGAGCTCTGGAGAAATTCTAGGTCTTGATGGGAGTAATGAATAGTCTTTAGGAGTGATACATTGGAAGAGGTGGAGTGAAAAGAGGTTATAGTCAGAAAGGAATATCCTATTTTTGATGAAGGGAATGAAATGTTTGTGGTTAATGGTGAAATCTAGGGTGGGAACCTCCCCATGTGTGATTAAGATAGGGATAAGGGATTCACTCAAGGAAGAAAGAGAGGAAGGAAAGACATTATTAAGTATCTACTGGGTACCAGGCATTGTCCTAAATGCTTTATAAATATTGTCTCATTTAATCCTCAAAACAGTCTTAGGAGGTAAGGCCATTGTTATCATCCCCATTTTGCAGTCAAGGAAACTGAGGCAGACATATTAAGTGACTTGCCAAAGGTCATATGGGCCTTCTTTGCTCTGGACCCAACACTTTATCCAGCACTGCACCACTTAACTGGAATTTGAGGAGACCTAGGAAGTGGGAGGATTGGGTATTTGATGAATCATTAATGTAGATATAAGGTGTTAGGAGAGGAAGATGGTGTTTTACTGTCCTTTAAAGACAGAAGAATAACCTGGAAGCCACTAAGATCTAGTTTAAGTGGAAATACTTAATTGAGTGAACCTAAAGGGAAGAAAAAATGGTAAGTGATAGTAAAATCTGCGAGTGACAGTGAAGAGCAAGAAATATCCTTATTCCTTCCTTGGGTCCTGCTAGATGATTTTTGTGGAGTTTAGGATCTGGGCTGGCAAGAGTTCCAGGTGATGCTCTGAGCCCAAATTAGCACTATTAACATACATGGATTTCTCAGTTACAGAGTTCTGTGACAGCAGGTGGACCAAGCTTGAAGCCACATCTCGGCTGATGATAGCATGAAAGCAGTCCACTTAGTTGTAAGAAGGGGTCAGAACATTTAAATTGCCATTTTGGAATTTATCATTTTGTCAAACTATTCACTTAAAAAAAAAAAAAAGGTTCTAGCCTAGCAAAGAGAGGAATGTGCTGTGCAATATCTTTCATATTTTTATCAGATAGCACAATATTTTTTACACAAAGATGATTCAGTTGACCCAAAAGTGTCATGTTTTTGCCCTTGTACAGTAAATGAATACAGCCAGGTGGCTCAGTGGATAGAATGCCAGCATGGAATCAGGAAGATCAATTTTCTTGAGTTCACATGCGGTTGAGTGACTCTGGGCAAGTCTTTTTACTCTGTTTATCTCACTTTTCTCATAAATTGTAAAAGGAAATGGCAAACCACTGTAGCATCTTTGCCAAGAATAACTCAAATGAGGTCATGAGTCAAATATGACTAAATGACTAAACAACAAAAACCTCAAATTATGTTTTCAAAAACAGGGAATGGGAATTCCTAGATCAAATTGTTGTCTTGTTTCTATTAGTTAAAAGGAACAAATTAATAGAAAGTCATTGAGAAATTGATGAAGCTTGATGATAGGCTCATTTTTTAATTTTATTCTTTAGGTTAGTTTGACAAATGACCACACTCTAGTTAATCACACAGCAAAATTAAGATATTAGAAATTTTCAGTTTCTGTACTTTTGAGGAAAATCTAACTTTTCCTAAGTGCTTTTTATTTCTATTAACTTTTATTTTCTACATCATTTCATTTGCATAGAGTATATTTCTTCCTAAAGTATAATCTATTTTCTTACCTTATTTAAATATGCAAACATTTTGAAAGCATCTGTTAAGTGGTTTTATCCTTTTGTTATATTATTTTCTTGAATTACCATCTTTGATTTTTTTTGCCTATTTTTCTTGCCCTCTTACTAATTTTCCATAGCTGCCAAAATGGTGCAGAAAACTGCCTGTAAGTACCAGCGAGGAGCTGATGAAATACAGCCCTGTTTCTTTTAATAGATTTAGAATGTAGACGTTCTGTTCCCACTCAGTGCTGCTTTTGCTGTTAGAATAAAGGCATTTTGTTTTCACTGACTTAACCCCCCATTCCTATGATGAGTTAAGTACATATAAGAGGTATTTTTTCGTGAAGAAAGAAAAGACAAACATAACTTTACCATTCATGCTCAGAGAGAAATTTTTAGTTCAACATGAAATGTTTCGTCATTTTATATATCAAAATTGGATTGCTTAATACTTCAAACTAAGTCTCCTGAATGTAAACTTGACAGCCTTTGTGGGTAAAAAGCAACTTTCCAGTGGTTTTGAGAAAACAAAAGACTATTTCTTTAATCAAAAATTACCTAGAAATCCTCTGCCAGAAAAGTGTTATTTCTCAGTCTCCCCTAGAACCATATTTCAGGGAAATAGACTGGGGTTTTAACTCTGATGGTGTACACTTTTCATTTCTAAGCAATTTTGTTTTGCTGATACCAAGCCCAAGGGAGACTTTGTAAAGGCTGTTCTCTAGTAACTCGATATCTGCTAAACAAGGGCAGATTTGCTCTTCCCTACAGTGAAGTCACAGTGAAAAGACTATGCTTTTTAAAGATAAGCAAATGTGTCTAGATACACCCATAATAAAAAGGTAATTGGGAACCCCAGTCTTATCTGTAGAATAGTTAATATTTGATGTTCAAAGAATATTTCTAAAACTACTTTGAAAAAAAAAAAAGTACTTTGGTACATTCTAGTATCACTTTAAGCCTGAGAAAATTTAACCTAGTGAGTTATTCACTTGATGGTACTGACCACAATTGGGGCTCATTTCAGTTTTCATGAGCCTACTCTACCTCATTTCCCATCAAAGCACAAAGAATAAACAACTCGTGAAATGGGAAACAAAATAACAACAAAAAACTTCCCTCTTTTTTCAGTAGAGAAATTAATCTACTTTCTGGTCAGATTTCCAGATGATGTCATCTTTAAATCATGGTTGTATGCATATAAATTTATTAAGTGAAGTAACTGTTTTAGAAGTAGTGCTGCCATTTATTTGTAACTACCAGAAAGACTTGATTCTTATTAAAACAAAATAGGAATAGTCATCACTTGAATTCATATAGCCCCTTCTGAAGAACTCAAATGCATCACTTCTCATCTCATCAAGCTTACCCTGAGTGTTTCGCAAGGGTGAGTATGTTCTTGTCTAGTTAGCAAGTGGGGAAACTGAGGTATTGAGTAATTGAAAGAGGAAGCTAGGACGTAGAACTTAGATCTGCCAATTCCTTATTGACCACTCCTTTCACAAAACTGCACTGATACAATCTGATGAATAATAACTGTTTGTTTCCATTACTATGCCTTTCTTTCTCAAAAACCATCTCCACTATTTAGTAAAATTAAAATACTTGGATTCCAGAATTCTGTCTTGTTGTTGTTGTTGTTGCTGCTACTGCTGCTGCTGTGCTCCATCATTATCCACTCTACACACTTGGCCTTAGACAGAAAACATGTTTATATAATTTGACTGTTTCCATTCCATTGAGAAAACCATTATCTTTCACTTTTAAGACTAGAAATGAATAACTGAAAATGCAGTAAAATGCTAAAACCACTATGTTCCAAAAATTCTTTACTGTGGCAAAGAGAGCAGCGTTTTTATTGTCTTTGTCTAGAAAAAGAATCTCTTTTCTATCATGAGCTACTCCAGTTATCAAAAAGGAAAAATTTTGTTCATCTTAATAGTTCCAAGGTTTCCCAAGTCAACAATAACATTGGAATCTTTTTTTAGTACAATTTAAAGACTTCTTGACAGTTAAGAACTGTTTTTAAATCTGTTTAGATACTAGATTGTTAGATAATTGCTTAAGGAAATCATCTTAACATTTATTAAGCACCTACTGTGTGCAAGACAGGACAAGTACAAAGAACTTGAATACCACGGGAAAGGATGGCAAAGGAGTTCTGACAGAGCTCTGGGAAAATTTGAGGGAGAAAGTGAGAGAATTCTTTTTCTACCAGGAATCAGGGAATGATTCACAGAGGTGGTAGCACCTGAACTGATGAGGAGGAAGTACATTCCAGGCCTGATGAACAACTTGTGTAACATTTAGAAAATACTGTCTCAGTCTATTTTATTGGAATGACAAAATATTTGGGAAAGTCAAAGAGTTTATTGGATTAAGGAATTCAGTATCGTATTACTTGAGGTTGTAGGAATAAATATTTTTCCTCAATTATAACAGACCTGGATTTCTGTCTTCTTAAGGCCCATATATAATCTGTCTTTAAAGGATTGTAATTTTTGCAGAGGACTTAGAGGAAAAATCTATTGGAGTAAAGAGATCTCTTGCAATTGTCTCCCTATTAAAGCTTCAAGTTCATTTCTTGGCCAGGTTTTAATCATTTAGGGTAATCATTCTGAAAGCAACTCGAGTTACCCAAAGTAAAAAGAGACAGAAAGGAAACTGCTTCTATTTAGGGGAATAAGGCACTAAAAATCAAATGGCAGTCATACTACTGATGCCATCCTCCTTTTTTCTAAGACAGTAGATTAACTTATTAACCTGAGGCAAAACATCCAAAATTGCCTGTAAGTTAATAAAGTGATGTCTTCCTGGAACAAAGATCCCAAAGTAAATTGGTAGTGTAATTTGGAATTTCACAAGCAGTTTTACTTTTTACTCCTTTTTTTTTCTGCCTTCTTCTTCAAGCAGCTGTTCTTTTCCATTATCCAATTGATTCTTTCACAATTATATATAATTATTGTTACTATCTTTTTAAAGAAAAGTTTTAGTGTTAAGATGAGTAAGGAAAACAGGTTAAATAATTTCGTCTTACAATTTGTCAGTGATTTTCAAGGTACCTGACTAACTTTCTCTTTTCTCTGGATTTCCAATTAATTTCTTTTTGAAAGATAACTCCTGCAATAGCCCCCAAGCTTTAGGCTTTTGTTGATTCTGTAGAAGTTTCTATTATTAATCCTAAAGGAGTAACATTTTTATTTCCATATCTCCTTTGTATAGAGTGTAATCATCCTTGGTATTCACATAAATCCATGACCTTATCAATTCAGGAGTTCTCTCCAACAATGCAGATGACAACATGCCTGCCAGTCCTAAGGGGTCTCTTGTCTATCCTCTCCCAAAAGCTCCACCCAACATGATTTTTTTTTTCATTTCTTCTCAAAATCATGAAAGTACCAGTGGAACTCAGTGACTCATCCCTGCCATTCCTTGGCTTGTCGTGTGCCAGTTCATCTCAACTTGTGGACCCTCAGTTCTTTGATGATGCCCTGTGGTCCTATTCCTTTTTGGCATTCCTCATAGGCTGTCCATGCAGCCTACTCACAATTGCTGTGTGTTTCCCTCTGGACCTCGCGGTGGTGCTCATCTTTAGTTCTTAGGAGGCAGTGTCTGTGTCTTGCCGCCATATAGCAACACTGGTAGAAATACCAGTATTGCAAAGATAGACCTTTGCTTTCATGAGAGGATTGGGGTCAGTAAAAGCTTGAGATTTCCCATAAGCAATCTAATCCTCTCCTTCTGAATACTGGGTCCAGCTCATTGCTGAGTTACCTACATAGTACTGGACAATTCTATATGGCATCTCTCCAAATGCAACAGACATCCTTCCTCTACTTTCTCGTGTGGATGCAGTGTCCCGGAAGCACGATATCATGTGCAATAAGAAGCACCCAGAGGAGCTCATCCTCTATGAGGAAGCCTTCTTTGACCTGAATTTTGAGCTGTATTACACTCTTCTGTCATGGTGGCAAATGTTCTTGGTGACTATACCTATTGTTTGATGCTTTCCCTGATGTTAAGGGGTCATTGAATAGCGATATTTTTGTATTGACATCTTCCAAGGAACTTTGAGTGACATGGATGAGAAACAAATCATTGTGAAGGAGCCTTTCAGGTAGCTTTTTGTGCTAACTGCATTAAAACTTTTTTCATAATTGGCAAACAAAAACATGGAACTTTATATTCTCTACCTCTTGCAATTAATTATGAGGTGGTAAAGATATGGTGCATTGTTAAATATAGGTTGCATAAACCTACTTATTCCTTTCTAATATCCTCATTGAGGATGGCCTCAATTTGTGTATTTGTGAATCATTAAAAATTTTGTATAGATGGGAGAGTAACTTATAAAGTAGTTGTTGATGGTCTCTTGGTCACTGTTTTTTCTTTTTTTTTTCCTTTTTTCTTTTTTCTGGTAATATGTGTACCACATTAATTTTTTAATATGCATCTCTTTATGAGTCATGTTGAATGTCACTGTTTTTTCAACATTAGTGAGGTCCAAGATTTTTTCACACTTTTGGTATCTCTCATCCTTTGGATAGCATGTATGTTAGTCCATCATTGATATCAGTTTTATCACCTTCAACATAAATTTGATCTATGTATACTTGGTCCAATCTGACTCCTTTTCCCATATTTCCTCATTAGTGCCGTTTCTACCTCCTCTCAGAACAGCTGAGACTATGATATTAGAGACCAGATAGTCCAGTGATATTACTGTATTAGAGGCTAGTGCTAGAGTAGTATATTCTTCATAAATTAGAAAAGTTTGTTAATAAAAATTTTTGTAAGGTTTTTCCATTTTCCTTATTTGGGGTTCTTACATTTTCACCTTTGAATGCCCTTGGGATGACTTTGCTTAATTTTCCATCTTGCCATATTTTCTTTAAACTGATTTTATCCTCTACTTCTTCCCTCTGCTTTATGAGACAATGCTGCTCATAATCATTCTTTGTTAGATTTTTCAGGTGGTTTTATAATCTATCCTGATGTTGCCTTTGGCATGTACCTTTTTTTCCTTTCCCTCTCCCTCCTCCCTCTCTTCTCCTCCTCCTCCCTCTTTTCTCTTTCTCTCTCTCCTCCCCCTCAACCCCTCTCTCCTTTTTTATTTTTTCAAATTCTGATATTAGCTCTAATGGTCTGACTATTCAGTTGTTGCTGACTCAGGGATAACTCCCAAATAAATAAGTCATTTTCTTGTTGGTTAAAGTCAATATTTCATTCTTTAAATGGTTATTTGGTGCTTACCATGTCTAGTGCCTACTAGTTTTTTTTTAAGTATTCAGAGGCATGAAGCTTCTGTGTAATCTACAAGTCATTGACTTCTCTCATTTCTTTTTCCTGAATCATACTTTCCCATGTATTTTTCATCTTTACCTTTTCCTACTTTTACTTTAAACAGCACCAAGTGTCAGAGAACATAGTTTGATTTGAGGGATCTTTCATTCCTCATAAAATTCCTCTCCCACTTCATCCACAGCAACCCATGCCGGTGCATCAGCTGCAGTTATTTTCATGGTGATCTTTTTGTGACTTCTTACCATTAGTTCTGCAATGTGTGATGACCAATATTCCATGAAATAAAGTTTCTGTTAGTTTTTGGGCAGACAGTGATAATACCCACTCTAGTTGCTTTGTAGGATTGCAAGAAGTATGTGTGAACTGTTTTGCCATGTGGCTGCAACTTCCTTTTTTCTTATAGTTTTGTTTATAGCAAGAACATGAAAATATGATTCAATTCTTCTAGCCTCATGTCCACTCATTGGTCATTAGACAAGAAGAATCTCATATTAAAAGGACAAAATTCAGATGACTGAATTTTGCATCCAATCTAAAACTGTGGCTTTTAAATCCTATAGCTTTTCCCTCAAAGACATATCTGTTTCCTTAAGGGAAACCAGAACTTCTTGAATATGGAAAGTAAATCAGTAAATTTTCAATGACAGATGTATCTAGAAAGTATCTATGGGGAGTCAGTCGCTACATGGACCACGTCAGGACTATAATGAATAATTAATTCATTCTTTTTTGCTGCCACATATTTATGTTTCAAAAGTTAAGGTAAAAACATGTCCTTAGAATTAGTAAGAAAGGTAACAGTTTACAAAATTCCTAGCACAATCTCTTAGGCAATTCTCTGTATCATTGTATCATACATATTATCTCTTTGAGTGGGAAAAAAAAGTCCTGCTTTTTACCACCCAGAGCTCTTCCATCACCACTCACCCAGCACCTCATCACTATCTTGCACCTGTGTGAATGGACTGAGCAAAAGAAAAGAGAAGGTTATTAGTCACCATACAGGAAGCTGTTTCTGACCCCAAGTGCACCTCTCTAACTACGAATGTGTGTTTATATAGACACACATATGTCTCATCTTTGTCCCCTCTTAACCTTGGGACGCTGTTACTTTTGTGTAAGTTATCTCCTTTATTTCTGGTTTGCACAAGTGACTGGTGGTTTCACTGGGTCTTAGGAAACAGTCAGATGTAGGACTGATTTTTCCCTAGACCAGGAGGAAATGCAATCTTGTGTTACAGGAGTTATGCGTGGTAGTAGAAATTGAAGCTCCTCCACAGGGACCCCACTTTTTTTAAAAAAGAGAAGGAATTTGGGGGGATTTATTCACAACCTCAAGAGTCTCCCAAAATGTCATCTGTACCGGGGAACCGCTGTGTGCAGTGGGCAGGGTGATGTGTTATGGTAGCACAATTCCTGTGTGCTAAAAACACAACATCTTGTTTGTTTAATTGCAATTCAGGCGTGTGGCAATTGCAAACCCAATTCTAGGGTTGTTTTTCATAAAATTTTACTATGTTCTTTTTTCTCTATGTATTATTGCCTTTTTATAAAAGGTTTTGAAGTATTGTCTCAGTGATAAAAGAGCGAGATGTTAATGGTTATTGTATATTTCACCGTATCCGATTGTAAGTATTTACAGGGTACAGCAATGCCTTAGTATGTGAATCAAAAAAAAAAAAAAAAAAAAAAAAAAAAAAAAAAAAAAAAAAAAAAAAAAAAAAAAAAAAAAGTACTTTGGTACATTCTAGTATCACTTTAAGCCTGAGAAAATTTAACCTAGTGAGTTATTCACTTGATGGTACTGACCACAATTGGGGCTCATTTCAGTTTTCATGAGCCTACTCTACCTCATTTCCCATCAAAGCACAAAGAATAAACAACTCGTGAAATGGGAAACAAAATAACAACAAAAAACTTCCCTCTTTTTTCAGTAGAGAAATTAATCTACTTTCTGGTCAGATTTCCAGATGATGTCATCTTTAAATCATGGTTGTATGCATATAAATTTATTAAGTGAAGTAACTGTTTTAGAAGTAGTGCTGCCATTTATTTGTAACTACCAGAAAGACTTGATTCTTATTAAAACAAAATAGGAATAGTCATCACTTGAATTCATATAGCCCCTTCTGAAGAACTCAAATGCATCACTTCTCATCTCATCAAGCTTACCCTGAGTGTTTCGCAAGGGTGAGTATGTTCTTGTCTAGTTAGCAAGTGGGGAAACTGAGGTATTGAGTAATTGAAAGAGGAAGCTAGGACGTAGAACTTAGATCTGCCAATTCCTTATTGACCACTCCTTTCACAAAACTGCACTGATACAATCTGATGAATAATAACTGTTTGTTTCCATTACTATGCCTTTCTTTCTCAAAAACCATCTCCACTATTTAGTAAAATTAAAATACTTGGATTCCAGAATTCTGTCTTGTTGTTGTTGTTGCTGCTGCTGCTGTGCTCCATCATTATCCACTCTACACACTTGGCCTTAGACAGAAAACATGTTTATATAATTTGACTGTTTCCATTCCATTGAGAAAACCATTATCTTTCACTTTTAAGACTAGAAATGAATAACTGAAAATGCAGTAAAATGCTAAAACCACTATGTTCCAAAAATTCTTTACTGTGGCAAAGAGAGCAGCGTTTTTATTGTCTTTGTCTATAAAAAGAATCTCTTTTCTATCATGAGCTACTCCAGTTATCAAAAAGGAAAAATTTTGTTCATCTTAATAGTTCCAAGGTTTCCCAAGTTAACAATAACATTGGAATCTTTTTTTAGTACAATTTAAAGACTTCTTGACAGTTAAGAACTGTTTTTAAATCTGTTTAGATACTAGATTGTTAGATAATTGCTTAAGGAAATCATCTTAACATTTATTAAGCACCTACTGTGTGCAAGACAGGACAAGTACAAAGAACTTGAATACCACGGGAAAGGATGGCAAAGGAGTTCTGACAGAGCTCTGGGAAAATTTGAGGGAGAAAGTGAGAGAATTCTTTTTCTACCAGGAATCAGGGAATGATTCAAAGAGGTGGTAGCACCTGAACTGATGAGGAGGAAGTACATTCCAGGCCTGATGAACAACTTGTGTAACATTTAGAAAATACTGTCTCAGTCTATTTTATTGGAATGACAAAATATTTGGGAAAGTCAAAGAGTTTATTGGATTAAGGAATTCAGTATCGTATTACTTGAGGTTGTAGGAATAAATATTTTTCCTCAATTATAACAGACCTGGATTTCTGTCTTCTTAAGGCCCATATATAATCTGTCTTTAAAGGATTGTAATTTTTGCAGAGGACTTAGAGGAAAAATCTATTGGAGTAAAGAGATCTCTTGCAATTGTCTCCCTATTAAAGCTTCAAGTTCATTTCTTGGCCAGATTTTAATCATTTAGGGTAATCATTCTGAAAGCAACTCGAGTTACCCAAAGTAAAAAGAGACAGAAAGGAAACTGCTTCTATTTAGGGGAATAAGGCATTAAAAATCAAATGGCAGTCATACTACTGATGCCATCCTCCTTTTTTCTAAGACAGTAGATTAACTTATTAACCTGAGGCAAAACATCCAAAATTGCCTGTAAGTTAATAAAGTGATGTCTTCCTGGAACAAAGATCCCAAAGTAAATTGGTAGTGTAATTTGGAATTTCACAAGCAGTTTTACTTTTTACTCCTTTTTTTTTTCTGCCTTCTTCTTCAAGCAGCTGTTCTTTTCCATTATCCAATTGATTCTTTCACAATTATATATAATTATTGTTACTATCTTTTTAAAGAAAAGTTTTAGTGTTAAGATGAGTAAGGAAAACAGGTTAAATAATTTCGTCTTACAATTTGTCAGTGATTTTCAAGGTACCTGACTAACTTTCTCTTTTCTCTGGATTTCCAATTAATTTCTTTTTGAAAGATAACTCCTGCAATAGCCCCCAAGCTTTAGGCTTTTGTTGATTCTGTAGAAGTTTCTATTATTAATCCTAAAGGAGTAACATTTTTATTTCCATATCTCCTTTGTATAGAGTGTAATCATCCTTGGTATTCACATAAATCCATGACCTTATCAATTCAGGAGTTCTCTCCAACAATGCAGATGACAACACGCCTGCCAGTCCTAAGGGGTCTCTTGTCTATCCTCTCCCAAAAGCTCCACCCAACATGATTTTTTTTTTCATTTCTTCTCAAAATCATGAAAGTACCAGTGGAACTCAGTGACTCATCCCTGCCATTCCTTGGCTTGTCGTGTGCCAGTTCATCTTAACTTGTGGACCCTCAGTTCTTTGATGATGCCCTGTGGTCCTATTCCTTTTTGGCATTCCTCATAGGCTGTCCATGCAGCCTACTCACAATTGCTGTGTATTTCCCTCTGGACCTCGCGGTGGTGCTCATCTTTAGTTCTTAGGAGGCAGTGTCTGTGTCTTGCCGCCATATAGCAACACTGGTAGAAATACCAGTATTGCAAAGATAGACCTTTGCTTTCATGAGAGGATTGGGGTCAGTAAAAGCTTGAGATTTCCCATAAGCAATCTAATCCTCTCCTTCTGAATACTGGGTCCAGCTCATTGCTGAGTTACATACATAGTACTGGACAATTCTATATGGCATCTCTCCAAATACAACAGACATCCTTCCTCTACTTTCTCGTGTGGATGCAGTGTCCCGGAAGCACGATATCATGTGCAATAAGAAGCACCCAGAGGAGCTCATCCTCTACGAGGAAGCCTTCTTTGACCTGAATTTTGAGCTGTATTACACTCTTCTGTCATGGTGGCAAATGTTCTTGTTGACTATACCTATTGTTTGATGCTTTCCCTGATGTTAAGGGGTCATTGAATAGCGATATTTTTGTATTGACATCTTCCAAGGAACTTTGAGTGACATGGATGAGAAACAAATCATTGTGAAGGAGCCTTTCAGGTAGCTTTTTGTGCTAACTGCATTAAAACTTTTTTCATAATTGGCAAACAAAAACATGGAACTTTATATTCTCTACCTCTTGCAATTAATTATGAGGTGGTAAAGATATGGTGCATTGTTAAATATAGGTTGCATAAACCTACTTATTCCTTTCTAATATCCTCATTGAGGATGGCCTCAATTTGTGTATTTGTGAATCATTAAAAATTTTGTATAGATGGGAGAGTAACTTATAAAGTAGTTGTTGATGGTCTCTTGGTCACTGTTTTTTCTTTTTTTTTTCCTTTTTTCTTTTTTCTGGTAATATGTGTACCACATTAATTTTTTAATATGCATCTCTTTATGAGTCATGTTGAATGTCACTGTTTTTTCAACATTAGTGAGGTCCAAGATTTTTTCACACTTTTGGTATCTCTCATCCTTTGGATAGCATGTATGTTAGTCCATCATTGATATCAGTTTTATCACCTTCAACATAAATTTGATCTATGTATACTTGGTCCAATCTGACTCCTTTTCCCATATTTCCTCATTAGTGCCGTTTCTACCTCCTCTCAGAACAGCTGAGACTATGATATTAGAGACCAGATAGTCCAGTGATATTACTGTATTAGAGGCTAGTGCTAGAGTAGTATATTCTTCATAAATTAGAAAAGTTTGTTAATAAAAATTTTTGTAAGGTTTTTCCATTTTCCTTATTTGGGGTTCTTACATTTTCACCTTTGAATGCCCTTGGGATGACTTTGCTTAATTTTCCATCTTGCCATATTTTCTTTAAACTGATTTTATCCTCTACTTCTTCCCTCTGCTTTATGAGACAATGCTGCTCATAATCATTCTTTGTTAGATTTTTCAGGTGGTTTTATAATCTATCCTGATGTTGCCTTTGGCATGTACCTTTTTTTCCTTTCCCTCTCCCTCCTCCCTCTCTTCTCCTCCTCCTCCCTCTTTTCTCTTTCTCTCTCTCCTCCCCCTCAACCCCTCTCTCCTTTTTTATTTTTTCAAATTCTGATATTAGCTCTAATGGTCTGACTATTCAGTTGTTGCTGACTCAGGGATAACTCCCAAATAAATAAGTCATTTTCTTGTTGGTTAAAGTCAATATTTCATTCTTTAAATGGTTATTTGGTGCTTACCATGTCTAGTGCCTACTAGTTTTTTTTTTAAGTATTCAGAGGCATGAAGCTTCTGTGTAATCTACAAGTCATTGACTTCTCTCATTTCTTTTTCCTGAATCATACTTTCCCATGTATTTTTCATCTTTACCTTTTCCTACTTTTACTTTAAACAGCACCAAGTGTCAGAGAACATAGTTTGATTTGAGGGATCTTTCATTCCTCATAAAATTCCTCTCCCACTTCATCCACAGCAACCCATGCCGGTGCATCAGCTGCAGTTATTTTCATGGTGATCTTTTTGTGACTTCTTACCATTAGTTCTGCAATGTGTGATGACCAATATTCCATGAAATAAAGTTTCTGTTAGTTTTTGGGCAGACAGTGATAATACCCACTCTAGTTGCTTTGTAGGATTGCAAGAAGTATGTGTGAACTGTTTTGCCATGTGGCTGCAACTTCCTTTTTTCTTATAGTTTTGTTTATAGCAAGAACATGAAAATATGATTCAATTCTTCTAGCCTCATGTCCACTCATTGGTCATTAGACAAGAAGAATCTCATATTAAAAGGACAAAATTCAGATGACTGAATTTTGCATCCAATCTAAAACTGTGGCTTTTAAATCCTATAGCTTTTCCCTCAAAGACATATCTGTTTCCTTAAGGGAAACCAGAACTTCTTGAATATGGAAAGTAAATCAGTAAATTTTCAATGACAGATGTATCTAGAAAGTATCTATGGGGGAGTCAGTCGCTACATGGACCACGTCAGGACTATAATGAATAATTAATTCATTCTTTTTTGCTGCCACATATTTATGTTTCAAAAGTTAAGGTAAAAACATGTCCTTAGAATTAGTAAGAAAGGTAACAGTTTACAAAATTCCTAGCACAATCTCTTAGGCAATTCTCTGTATCATTGTATCATACATATTATCTCTTTGAGTGGGAAAAAAAAGTCCTGCTTTTTACCACCCAGAGCTCTTCCATCACCACTCACCCAGCACCTCATCACTATCTTGCACCTGTGTGAATGGACTGAGCAAAAGAAAAGAGAAGGTTATTAGTCACCATACAGGAAGCTGTTTCTGACCCCAAGTGCACCTCTCTAACTACGAATGTGTGTTTATATAGACACACATATGTCTCATCTTTGTCCCCTCTTAACCTTGGGACGCTGTTACTTTTGTGTAAGTTATCTCCTTTATTTCTGGTTTGCACAAGTGACTGGTGGTTTCACTGGGTCTTAGGAAACAGTCAGATGTAGGACTGATTTTTCCCTAGACCAGGAGGAAATGCAATCTTGTGTTACAGGAGTTATGCGTGGTAGTAGAAATTGAAGCTCCTCCACAGGGACCCCACTTTTTTTAAAAAAGAGAAGGAATTTGGGGGGATTTATTCACAACCTCAAGAGTCTCCCAAAATGTCATCTGTACCAGGGGGAACCGCTGTGTGCAGTGGGCAGGGTGATGTGTTATGGTAGCACAATTCCTGTGTGCTAAAAACACAACATCTTGTTTGTTTAATTGCAATTCAGGCGTGTGGCAATTGCAAACCCAATTCTAGGGTTGTTTTTCATAAAATTTTACTATGTTCTTTTTTCTCTATGTATTATTGCCTTTTTATAAAAGGTTTTGAAGTATTGTCTCAGTGATAAAAGAGCGAGATGTTAATGGTTATTGTATATTTCACCGTATCCGATTGTAAGTATTTACAGGGTACAGCAATGCCTTAGTATGTAATAGCATTTGTGCAGATGTCCTTCAGCACTCAGGCAATGAAGGAATTTAAAAGGTCCAGATTCTTTGTAAATGTCCTGCTTTTTTTCTATATGTGTGTCTTATTTACATGCCTTAGCAGCATACCAACCCTCCCCTTTCCAATTTTTTTGACTTATTGTCAGAGTTTAAACATAAAGCTGATGTAAAGGATGTGAGAAGTAAATGAGTTAATGAAACCCTATACAATTATTGTGTGGAGAGGGGAAGAGAAGAGACTCCATAGTATTATTTGTAGAATATACATACCTGTAGGATGCTGTGTTATGGGAAACAGTAGAAATGGGCTTTTGTCATTTCAAAATTGGAGAGAACAAAAAAAGTATGAATAAACTGTATAAAACATGAAAAACCAATTGTCTGTTCACATCACAGGCAAAAATCCTCAGAAGGATAAGAAGAAATGGTCTGATGGATTTTAACAAGGCCTACTCTGTTCTAATTTTAGCATGTACAGACAGATATAAAAATGTGGCAGAAATTGCTATCAAAGTGTCTGGGAACAAAGGAGAAGTTATCTCACCAACTCCCAAAAGAGTATTTCAGCAGACTTCACTAGTAACACTTGCGTAGGTGTCTATCTTGCCTCATTGCCATTACAAGATTTCCATCTTTTAGACCTGTTATATTTCAGTCACTTGTCAAATTTGATTCAAATTTAAAATAGCTCAAGGTTCTTTTACTACAATTACAACATCACATAAAAATAGAAAAATTGACTTTCAGCAATGTAAAGACTTTTGAATCAAAAATATGTCTTCACTTTGATTTCAGGTTTTTTATAGAATGCTTCAAGGCCTTCTAAAAAAAAAAAAAACAGCAGCCAAAATTGTTTTTCTTTACTTCAAAGTAAGAATACACATGTATTCTTATTCCATTCATCAATCAACCCGTATTTATTAAGCATCTACCATGTACCAAAACCTGCTGAAGCTTAGGAACACAGAGTCAAAAAATGAAACAATCATGCTCTCAAGGAACTTACACAGATTAAGATAAGGATTTTAATAGACTCATTTCTATACATAAAACTTCACAAAGATCACCAGGAATAACCCACTGACAGTACCACTATGACCAACTCACTCTAATGAAATAAAATAAATTAAGGATTATTTGCTTTATTGGCATCATCTTTACCTTACAAAAAGATTCACTAGGTAATTTCACCCAAATAATCAAGCTATGATCCTAATGAATTTCCAGTTTTTAAATCTATAATGCAACAAGCACAAAATTTATCAATATTTTTAAATTTACAAACAAGCTATATTTTCTTTTATATTTCAACCCCTTAAAGACAAGTAGTACTAATAATAGACATTTTAAAGTTTACAAAATATTTTACATATATCATCCCACTTGATCTTCACAACAGTCTGTAAATTAGATACTATAGGCCAATAAAATGGGTATTTCCCCCCTTTCACAGTTAAGGAAATTGTGTTCCAGACAAATTAAATGACTTGTCCTCAGTCACATAATAAGCCAGAGAAGCAGGATTTGAACCTAAGACTCTATTGTACCATACTCAAGCCTAACACCTTTGTTTCATTACAGTCCTGGAGAATCATGTTCAAGAAAGATAATATTTTTCCTCCTTGAATTCTTTTAGTTCTCAAAATTTTAGGAATCAATATTAAGAAGAATGTAAAAATATAGAATTGTGTGTGTATATGCATAGGGAAATGGTACACAAATTGTTATAGCCAAAATCCAACCATAAAGTGTTGAGATTTTTTTCTAATTTAATCTCCTTTCAGATTTTTAGAGGAAATTACCAAAATATCTGTATGTTGCTTTGGTTCTACCAAAATTAGTTTGCTTATACATCTAAAATAATAAATATAACCACTACTTTTTCTGTATCTTATGGTAGAGTAAGGACACTTACTACTGAATATTAGTAGTTGGATTAAGATGTGAATATAAAGATCTATATTTCTTTCTGTATTTTTCTCATTGTGTCCCACATTAGTGATTTGATTGAATAATCCCAAGCACTATCCTGTGAACCCTAGAAGAGCAAATTCTGATACTCAAATATTAGATTATTAAATTAGTATAATGTAAACTAGACCAGCTCCAGATTATATCTCTTAAGTATAGCAAGTATACCTACAGACCCAGTAATTTAAGAGAGTCAGCACTAGAAGAGAAGATGACAAGAGGGGAAATTCTAGAAGGGGAAATTAAAGTGCTGGGTAGTTGGAACATTAATTGGTTTGATTCAGGTACAGGATCCAAAAATGATTTCCAATTATTGACAGCACAGATAAGTAACTCTGCTGGCCATCATACATATATATTTCATAAAAACACTTTCAGATTTAGTGGTTAATTCCCAGTATTCCAGCTTTCTAAGGAAACAATACCACCACTTTTACTGCCTGTCCTCAACCTTGCAGAGTAATTATGATACCTATAACTGGAGTGAATAAAACCTGGATTCACATCTCCTTTAGATACTATGTGCCCATTCTGGGCAAATCACTTAATCTGTCTACCTCAGTTTCCTCATCTGTAAAATGGGAATAATAATAGCATCTACCTCCCAAAATGGTTGTAGGAATAAGATCAGATGTTTGTAAAGCTCTTTGCCAACCGAAATGTCCTATGTCACTGATACTTATTATTTTTATATAATATTGGCCATTCCTGTGATGCTAAACCACTCAATAAACCATTTGTTAAAGGTCTACTTCGGATACTAGATGCTAAGGATGCAGAAATGACACTGTCCCTGTCATCATGGAGCTTCTCCTAGGGAGACACAGAGCCACTTCAGGGAGCAGCAGCCAGAAAAAAAAAGTTTCGTTTCTGGGAATTTACGGGGACTGTGATTTGAGCCAGAGGGTAGGAGGTTGTCACATTATTCCCCACAACAATGGTGACTCCAGGCAAGAAGTAGAAAATAGGGAGTGGTGAAGTATGCTGCCACAGGGAAGCTGGCAAGGCATCTGGTCAGACAGCTGTCCCGGTGCAGGGCCAGAGAGAACAAGGCTTGGTCTGGGATCGGAGAGATAACTGAGGGCTGAGCCAAAGGCTGATTCACCCTCCAACCTGGACAGCTCTGCCAGAACAAGACCAAAAACTAGGTAAATTAACTCCCCTGGGATGGAGTTGAGGCTACAAAAGTCCCATTAGAACCAGGTTACATAATGCTGTTTTATACCACTAATGTACCAAAGTGGCAAGTTGCCCAATGAATTTAGAGCAGCAATGGTCCTTAGTGGTCATCTAGTTCAACCCTTTTATTTTATGGATGAAGAATAAGAAGCCCAGGGTGGGTAGAATAAAAACTTTCCCAAGGACTCAGAAATAGTAATGAGCGAAGCCATTTATTTGAATCCCAGTCATGCCCTCCCCACTTCCAAATTCAGCATCCAGCCACTATATCAACAATCCCTCCCAAAGACAAGTACTACTTTGGATGGTCTGGTTCCATTCTTCCATCTAAGAAGGCACGTGCTTCCTTGGAAACTGTATATGAAGAGCAAGAACACATATAAAAAATATTGTAACTAACTAAAAATACTCAAGATCTATTTGCTAAACCCAGTGTCACAAGGTAAGTAATCATGACCCCTCCTCCTGGACTCCAAGGAACCCTCCAGACTAGCTCTGCCTTTCACCTCTTGGAGGACTCTTAAAACTTTCCAGGCGATCAGCATTGTTTTTTCCAAGCAATTAGAAAATCCTTTAATTCTGTTTTTAACCTTTGTTTCTTTTTGTTTCTTAACTTGCACAGATTTCACAGCTTTCATAGCTTCAAGCAAAAGGTGAATTCTGGAAAGTACAGAACTGCTTGTTGGGAGTAGACCCAATCCAAGACAAATTGTGAAAGAGGCAAAGATTGTTTTTACTCTTACTTCCTCTCCTTTTTTTTTTTTTTCTTTCCACAGCTTCCTTCCACTACCACCATTTCCCACTTATTTATCATCCCAGGAAGAATATTCACGATAGTCCTTGGCTAGATGCTAAGGAACTAAGTCCCTTATCAGCATACTTCATGCCTGTTATGGCCTTGCAATCTGCTTTCCAAAGTTATGTTACCTAACGCAAAAAAATATTCTGAGAGGAGAGGATTAAAAATGCTGGAAAATGTCAGACCTTGTCAAATACTATTCTGGGGAAAACAGGATAGGTCAAACAACATTAGCAGGGACAATTAGTTCCATAGGAGCGGTATTATTAAACGTTATTGACTTAAGGATGTTTTATAGCTATAGCTCAGTTTTATAGCTTTTTGGAGGTTGTTATAATGCAGTAACAATTTTATTTTAATCACCTTTTCAAGAGACTGAATAGGGGAAGTCTACAATGAAAAATAATCATTTAACCATTTTCTTTTTTTTAAACCTTTTTTAGGAACAAAGAAGGAACAGCAATGGTCTGGAATCTCTGACAATCACCTGATTATTTCAGGAATTTGCTCTTCTAACCCTGGTTGGAATTACACTTAGGCAATTAATGCATTATAAGAAAATATGCAACTGAGCATATTTTCTTATATGCTCAGTTGCATATTTTCTTTTAGTAAAACTATGTTGGTAAGAATGTACTTCTTTCTATGTGCTATCCACTTGAATTAATGAAGTTTCTCTTTCCTTTCTTAAGCCATAAGTGGCCTAAATATTATGCATTGCACATACCAAATGGTTTACAATTATTTGTTATTTATTCCTCACAACAACCAAAGAAAGTGGGAAACGTCCCCCCCCCAAAAAAAAAGGAAACAGAAGTGTACAAAACATTCAATGGATGACACAAAATATATTACTGCCACCCCCTAAAACTATAGCTACTCTATCTCATGTTAATTACAGTGTTCATCAGCTACATATCAGTAAAACTAGAAAGTACAAATAGTATCTAGGACTCTGTAGTCTAACATTACTGAATGGCTATAACTTTTTAATGGAAGGTAGCTTCTATTGTTAGGGTATTAATTTACAAAGATAAAAAAAAGACATTAAACCTCCTCAACTCTATTTATTTTGAAAAAGAGTTTTCAGACCTCTGGGGTAAATTTTGCTTGATCCTAAGTGTTGGATTTTGCTGAGGATCTAAAAACTGAAGAAAAGACACAAAGTTATCACTGAAATCTCAGCAGTAGGGAGGACTTTTATTCAGGGGTGGGGAAGTGAGAATGATACTAAAAAAAGAAAAAAAAGGAGCACCAATGAATGAATTCTTTAAAAAAAAAAATAACCAAGAATTAAGGAAGTTCAGAAACAAGCAAAGCAATATTAGAACTATCATGTAAAATTTGAAATATACAGAAAACACACCATACATACTGGAGAAGCTTCAGAAATAGGCTGTCTATATTCTTTGTATGGGGAAATATGTGTGTCAAGTTCTTAATAATAAAATGGAAATGTTTTAAAAGGTAAAATCAAATAAAATTTTAAAATATATAATTTCCTCCTCTCAATGGACAGATGGGGAACTACAAGTGTAGGATTTGGTATATGCTGCATGTATTTCTCACTCAACTGATTTTGTTGAACTGCTTTTGTTTGTTACAAGGAAAGATTCAATCGCCATGGGGCGTGGAGAAAAAGTATACTGGGAAATATTAGGCTGTGAAAATCAAAAGCATTTAAAACATCAGTTACTTTAAGAATCAAGTCTCAAACAGTTAAGCCAGGATGTCCTCTTCCTTTGCTGGAGCAGCTACATGGTTCAATGGATAGAGTGCCAGGCCTGGAAATCAGGATAACTCATCTTCCTGAATTCTGAGCTCCTCAGCATTGTTATCTGTATAATCCTGAGCAAGTCATGTAACTCTGCTTGTCTCAGTTTCCTCATCTGTCAAATGAGCTGAAAAAGGAAATGGCAAACCACTCCAGTATTTTTGCCAAGAAAAAATTCCATTCACAAAGAGTCAGACATGACTAAAAAATTATCAAATGATAACTTTCCTGCCCAAACCAAGCTTCTATATCCTAGCTATTCAGGTACCTTATCTAGATTCCAGACAAATTAGCCAGCAACCTTCTTGAACATATACTGCAACTGAGAAGAGATAAAGTAAAAATTTAATTCAAATCTTCAGCACTTCAAGAATATTTCCTTGGTAATTGTTTTGGAATTAGAATTGTTTTCCACTCCACTGGAGACTTTTATAATGGGTTTGGATGTAAGACACAAGGAGAGTCATTCAAAGCTATTCACATTAATATTTATTAACTTGTAAGATTCTGCAAAGTCTCTTGGGAACCTAACATCTCTCATTAATTGAATGCCCTGGAAGCACCCCTTTTATTCTTAAGTTTTCAGGACAGTGTTCACGTTAGTGTTAAGTCTTGATCAATGTTCAAAATAATTCATTTTCACCTTCTGCATGTTTAATCTCACTTCTCTAGATTTTATAGATGAATAAGGAGGATTTAAATAAAGCAGTTTCTTTAAAGATGGTCCTATGCTTTTCTCTTGAACCTTAAATCCCTGAATATAAGTAGGTAATCAAACCTTTACAAACAAATCCACATGAATCTGACAAATAATCAAGCTGTTCACCTTCCTATGTTCCCAAGACTGGATTCATAGAATCATAGATTTCGATCTGAGAGGGACCTCAGAGGCCAAACAGACCAGTGTTCATTTTATAGAGAAGCCAGTCAGGATCTAAATAATGAAAAAAATTACCCAAAATGAAGCAAGAAAAAAGTAACAAAGGTTTTGAACCCATTTTCTCAGACATCTCAGAATAAGTTTTTCTACTATTGTATATTAGAATTTACAAATAACTACTGTTTATGGAATCTACAAATAAAGATTGGAAAAAACCTCTAAGGTTATCTAGTTCTTCTGACCTGTCTCTGCTACTATTTCAAAAAGTCTGATTGTGAGATAATTACATAGTTTATCTATACCTTTCATCAGTAAAATATACTTTTTTTTAGGGATGGAGGATTTCAGAGAACTTCCTCTAAAAATGATAGTACAGATATTTCCCTGAACTTTCAAAATTCTGTTTAGTGTAATCACAAATGAAAGTAAGGTCTGAAGCACTGAGCTGTTCTGGGACCCAAATCTATTAAAATGGTACTCCTCCTTTCCCCAAGCACACACCTTTAAAACACACTTAGACTCTCATATGTGGCCTACATGAATGGAAGGATGGAGAAATAACTGCCCTGAGCTTCTAGGGCTCAACAGACTTGGATTGTCACTAAGTTTTGATGAGCTTTATTTTGCTTTGTTATTTTTTGCTTTTTAAACACCCTTGCCTATTAAAAACATATAGTCATAACTATATATCACTATAACAACGTTGCTTACAATGAGATTACTAGATCTTATAAAAATAGCTTAAGAAAGAAAACTAATGCCCACTAGCGAAGGGAGAGAGAGAATAAGAAAGGAATTGTAGGATCCCTTCACTTTTTTAATGCATGAAATATGAATCTTTTCTTTCTATGTTTTCTTTCTCTTGGAAAGCCTAATGTAGTGGAAATGGCAAGAAATCCTATTTGACCTCAGTAAGGCATTGCCCCAGTTTTCTTCCTCCCAGTTCAGCCACTTAATGTTCTTGTCATTTTTAACAACTATAAGTTTTATTCTAGCAGATAAAGTAAATGATACATTTTGAAGACACAGTAATCCCGAACAAGGGCCATTTTAGTATTCTATCTTCCTCAAGGTTCAAAGAGGCACCATAATGGCCTGAAAAAAAATTAACTCCTGAAAATAGGAGTGCTTTCTCCTCTTAGATCAAGGTCATAATGGCTTACAATTCAGTAAAAGCTCACTCCAGGTTATTCATGATTCATTATATGGCTCCCAGCCCATTTTACCCACAATTCTAATGGAATTCTGGTTAACTTTATTAAAAAAAAAAAAAAAAACAACCTCCCAAGAGGAGCTTTAGGTTTTGATACTCGTTCAAAAACTTCCATTATAAAAACTGTATCTCTAAAAAGCAAGCCAGCCAGCCAGCCAGTCAGTACCAAGAAAACATATTAAAGTTGATACCTCAAACCCTCCCGGGTCAAAAATAATGAAAAACATTTTTCACTAGGTGACATTCTACTCCTTGGCAACCTAGACTGATAGGTTTACCCTGGATTTCCATCGTTACAAAGATGCAAAAAACAAGTCTCCATTACTCAAGCCATCCCTTCCATAGCTTCCCATTGCATATGATTGGAGTAAATGGTTTTTCTGACCTGATTTCCACTGATTCTTGCACATGAAAAATAATACTTGGAATAATACATTGGAAACATAAAACTAACCTTCAGCATTTAAGTTTTATGCAACATATTTTTAAAAATCCTGCCTAACAACCTATGGAAAAACAAACTATTAAAAATGCATGCTCAATTAATACCTTTTTTAAAATTCTTAATACTAAGCTTCCAGTGGCTGGGTGAAATATTATTTCTTTCAGATCTTCCTCAGCTCAAACCTGTAACTGTGCAATAGGCAAAGCAAGATTGGGCCTTGAAAAACAGCTCTCTATTATAGAAAGAATTTGATCCATTTAGAGGATTACTTTAATCTTAACTTGTAAATATCCTGGAAATCCAAAATCCTGTGCACTAGGTAGGTCACATCAGCATTTATTAAGCATCTGATAAGCCATTAGACTGTAAGCTTGTTAAGGGCAGGAACTAATTATTTTTGTCCCTCTTTTTAATCCCTAGTGTTTAACACAGTTCCTAGCATGTAATAGGCATTTAACAAATGCTTATTGGTTGACTGATAAACTCATGTGGCTCATCTTTTTATTTTGGATAAAAAGAACACAAGGACATTCAACTTAGGAATCTCTGATGGTGTTTTGGGGCAGTAAATTGGGCAGAGAATGCCTGCAAATTAGTGGGAAGCTTTTGATTTTCCTGCTTGGAAAGAAGAAATAAGGAATAATATACTCAGCCCCTATATGATATCACCAAAGCCTTTCTTCTTCAATCTATGCCTTGAAACATAAAAATAAAAACCACAAGAGTAGCTGTTACAAGTTTCTGGAATTATCCAAGAGCAGCCCATTTTTGTCCATTTTCATTCCAACTATTACATTTTTTCTGTTTCTGAAAATTGTTGTTGAAGGGTTTGGGAAAAGCCATTAATAGCCCTGGGATGGGGGTAAAGGGGTCAGGCAAGTATAGAGATGGCTTTCTGCACTGTCACTGGGCAGTCATGAGTTCCTTCTCATAGTCAAATATCATGGAACTCTAAATTTCCTACTCCCAAATATTGGGAGTGCAACATCTTCTCTACAGTTGACAATAAAACACGCAAAGGACTAGATTCTGCCTCCATCCTGTCTTCCCTTATTAAAAGATCCACCTAAGGAATTCCGTTTTTCTTTAGGGCTAAACATTGCCCTCTCAACTCCTCTTTTGAAGAAATTGAAGTCAATTTTGTATTCATCACCAATTCCCTCTCTACTATCCTTTTTGTGCCTTCCCCCAGCCAGTCATTTCAGTAACCTGCATCTCCACTCTCCTCATCTGGTTCCACTTTTGTAGCACCCCAGTCCCTTTCCCCATTTCAGGAAGGAAAGTAAACTAATTGATTTATACTAGCAGTGGTCCTCAAACTTTTGTTTTCAATATCTTTATTCTATTAAAAATGACTGAAGATCTGTCCAAAGAGTTTTTGTTTATGTGGGTTATAGTTATATTGATCACATTAAAAATAAAAACCAATTATCCATTTGTAGACTCTCTAAAAGGATTTCAGAGATTCAGAGGATGCTCTGGACTAGATTTTGAAAACCACTGCTCAAGAGTGTTGGATTTCTTCAAAAGAGGAATTAAGAGAGGTCAATGTTTAGCCTCAAAGAAAAAACCTCCTATGGTGGGAATGTCAGAATCTAAAATCCTTGAGTGAGGGAGATGTTATGGGGAGAGATATATACATACATATATCTGTCTGTGTGTATATATTATACACACACACCTCTCACATACATATAAATTATAGGAGGCAGCTAGATAGCTTCATTGATAGAGTGCTGGGCTTAGTGTCAGGAAGCCTCGAGTTCAAATTTGGCCTCAAACGAGTTGTGTGATCCTGGGCAAGTCACTTACTTTCTGATTGCTTTAATCCAGTGGAGAAGGAGATAGGAAACCATTCTTGCATCTTTGCCAAGAAAACCCTTTGGACAGCACTGGCAGGCAATGGCCATGAAGAGTTAAATACAACTCAACAAACCATGACAACCACCACAATCATAGATCATATAGGGAAAAGGCCACCTCGCATCTTCCGCCTTGGTGCTGGCTGGAGGCTGAAGGATAAACCTTTGGATTTGGAGACATTTGGAAGGAGCTCTTAGAACCAAGGAGAGAGAGAGGATTCTAAGAAAACTAACCGGGCTATATTGGAGACAATAAAAGATCTGAACTTTTAGCACCTGGCTGCATTTGGGTGATTATTACTTTTAACTGAAACTAAGGCTACCTCCAGAAAACCTCCCCGAGAAACCTGCTCCCAGAGAGAACCATTATTATTCTAAAGAAGAAAAACACCACATTTTGGTGCCCTGAATGTAGGACTTGGGTAAAACGTGGAACACTAAATACAGAGCTCTAAGTATATTCATCTTCTGTTCCTCTCTGATGCAGTTGCTGAGATTGTTTGTCTTTGGGGATGGGAAGGGGTCAGAACAGCATTTCCCAGGTTTCTCTCCCTGCGGCCGTTCGGCCCCACTCCCGGTGATCCCCTGCCAACCAGAGATCAGTTTTAACCACCCCAGGATCAGCGTGGTTTGGAGTGCCTAAGTATCAGCTTTCCCAGGATGCCGTGGGAATTCATCCCACATTCAGTCTTGTCACTATATCACATAGAAATAGGTGAAGAGAGGCCCAAAACGTCAAGGCCTTGCTTGCCAGCCTCCCCTCCAGGCCTGAGGAAAGGCTCTCCAGCAGCGAGCTGTTGGCCAAGCCCAAGGTGCCATTGGCCACGTCCTCCAGTGGAGCCCTTGGGGACAGGAGCTTGGAGATGAGGCTGCTGAATCTGCTCTCCGTGGCGGAGGGAGGCCCCTCCGAGGGGGCCTCGCTGGGGGCCGTGAGATTCAGCTCCTCGGGGTCCAGGCAGAGCCCCTCCTGGGACCGGCGGAAGTCCACCAAGCTCAGGTCTCCGCTGGCCACGGAGGATGGGGAGGCACAAGTGACGTCCCGGACGAGTCCGTAACTCTCCATCCATTCCTTGAGCCACTCCAACTGGCAGTCACAGTGCCAAGGGTTCCGGAACAAGTAGAGACGGCCCAGGAAGTAGACCGGCTGGAAGATGGAGAAGGGCAAGGAGGTGAGGTTATTGCTGTTGAGGTGCAGGGCCACGAGGCTGGTGAGGTTCTCAAAGGCCCCTTCCTCGATGGACTGTATCCTGTTCCTGTCCAGGTAGAGTACTTCCAGCTCCACCAGGTCCTGGAACCAGTCCCTGGACACTTGGCTCAGGGAGTTGCCCCCAAGGTTGAGCATCTTTAGGTGGCTCAGGCCCTCAAAGGAGCTCCCTGGGAGACCGTGGAGGAGATTGTCGTTCAGGTAGAGGTACTCCATCCTCTGGCAGTCCTGGAATGCACCTGCATGCACCACGCTGATCCTGTTGTCTTGCAGACTCAGGGAGTGCAGCCGGCCCAGGCCCTGCAGGGAATTGTAGGCAATGGCCTCGATCCAATTTCGTTCCAGGTAGAGATGGGTCAGGTTCTGCATCCCCCTGACAGCCCCGGGCACCCGACGGAAGTGGTTCTGGAAGCAGGAAAGCTCCTGCAAGGCAGGGAGGTCCACAAAGATTCGGTCAGGGATGCTGAACAGGTTGCAGCCGGCCACGTCCAGCCTGACCAGGCGTCGGAGAGAAGCAAAAGTCTTTGTGTGCAGGTAGCGGATGTCCTCATTGTAGGCAATCCTGAGCTCCACTAGGTTAGGCAGCCCCTTGAAGGCCCCTGGAGTGATGAAGGAAATATTGTTGTGACTCAGGGACAGGTGTCGGAGGGAGGGCAGGGTCCCAAAGGCCCGCTCTGCCAGGAATTTGATGCCATTCTTGTCCAGGTTGATGAAGGAGGCCTCGCAAGGGAACTCACTGGGGATCTGCAGGAGGCCCGTCCTGTCACATAACACGGAGCAGCTGCGCTCCTGAGTGCAGGTGCATCCGGTCGGACAGGTGCGAACACAGGCCCAGACAGCGTGGGCACAGGGGAAGCAGAGAATCACTTTGCAGCAGCAGAGGTGGGTCAGAAAGGGAAGAAGCAGGCAAAGAGCAGAGGTTCCATCAGGGGAGAAAAGGCAAGAAGGAGAGGAAAAAAAAGATGGCCATTTAGTAAGAATCACAACTTCAGAGAGCATTCCCAACTGGATCTATAAATAAAGTCTCCACATTGGCATTCAAGGACTTCTGATCTGCTTTTCTAGCTTTATCTCCCAAATATATTGATCCAAGCATTCATTATACCCTCCAAAATATGTGTCAATTTACCCCCTATATTAGGTAGCTCAGTGTATAGAGTGATAGGATCAGGAAGACTCAAATCTGATATTAGACATTTGCTGAGCAAGTCTTCTAACCCTGTTTACCTCAGTTTCCTCATCTGTAAAATGATCTGGAGAAGAAAGTGGAAAATCACTTTTTTTTCTAAATACTTTAATCCTGTTGGCTCTACTCTGGAAGAAAGGAGGATATATCCTTGAACTGTATATGTAATAGAACAATGGGACTCCCAATGACAGCTCCACTCTTCCCCCCACTCCAAGAGAGAAACTTCTATTGAACTTACCTTTTGCTTAAAAGAAAAAAAACAACAATAACCTGGATTCCCACACTTGTTTATAGAGTGATAAGTACAGTTGTGTGCTGATAAAAAAAATTTAATATAGGCTGAGGAGGCTGGGGGATACATATACAAATGTTTTGAAGTTTAATTCAAATTATTCATATTTTCTTAAACCTAGGCAATCAACAAAACAATAAACCAATTCCTTATTTATAGCAACTACCAATTTTCAAGGCATACATGTGGACACTGAAAATTTAACAATCTGTTCCAAAGCAGGTTAGAGCTGGCTCTAGCATATCCATGGTACCAGTTCCTGTCTTACCATTCATTGGGCACTTACCAACTTTATGTCTTTAGTTACTTTTTTAAAATTAAAAATCTTGTCTCTTCTATTATATCCAAACTCTTTTTTAGATCAAAGACTGTACCCCCTACATTGCCTCAGAAAGAGTAAAGGCAGAAATTTGGAACTCTGCCCAAAGGAGTGTAAAACTGTGCTTAACCTTTGATCCAGAATTACCACCATAGACAGTTGGAGTCTATATCCCAAGGAGCTCATAAAAGAAGGATAGGATCCACATGTGCAAAAATGTTTGCAGTAGCTCTTGTTGTAGTGGAAAGGAACTAGAAATTGAGTGGATGTTCATCAATTGGGGAATGGCTGAAGAAGTTATTATATGTGAATGTAATGAAATATTAATTTTCCATAAGAAATGATAAGCAGACTGATTTCAGAAAATCCTGGAAAAACTTACCTGAACTGATGCTCCATGAGGTAAACAGACTCAGGAAAACATGGTACACAGTAACAGCAAAATTATGTGATAATCAACCATGACAGATTTAGCTCTTCTCACAATACTGTGATCCAAGACAATTCCAATAGACGTGGGATAGAAAATGCTATCCACTCCAAAGAAAGAACCATTAGACTGTATACAGATTGAAGCATAGTATTTTCACCTTTTTTTCTTTGCTTCTTCTTTTTCAATTTTTTCCCTTTTGTTCTGATTTTTCTTTCACCAAATGACTAATATGGAAATATATTTTAAATGATTGTACATGTCTTGTTGTCATGGGGAGAGAAGTGAGAGAGGAAGGGAGGGGAAAGAGAAAAAATTTGGAACTCAATCTTAAAAAAATGGATATTAAAAACTATCTTTACATGTAAATGGAAAAATAAAATTACTGAGGAAAAAATGTGACTGTAGAATGGGTACTTATAAATGTTTACTTCTTAGTGCATCAGGAATAGGAAAGAGGAAAGAATCTAATTTTAGCCCATTGTTAGAGTGAGGGATATGGATAATACACATAGATAATACATTTTAGAAATAGAATCAGCAAGAGTGAAGTGAGCAGAACCAGGAGAACATTGTAAACAGTAATAGAAATATTATGCAATGATCAACTTTTACAGACTTTGCTCTTCTTGGTAATACAATGATCTAAAACAATTCCAAAAGTGGACAATGCTATCCACATCTTGAGAAAGAAATATAGATTCTGGAGCATACTATTTTCACTCTCTTCTTGTTTTTTTCTTTATCATGATTTTTTCCTTTTTTTCTGATTATTCTTTCACAACATGACCAATGTGGAAATATGTTTAATATGAGTGTACATGTATAATTTACATTGGATTGCTTGCTGTATTGGGGAGGAGGAAGAGAAGGGAGGGAGAAAAAGTGGAAATCAGAATCTTATAAAAGTAAATATCAAAAACTAATTAATAAATTTAAAAGAAGCAAAATCATCAAAATTTGAAAAAGGATTAAATGAGGGAGATTAGATGAGTAAGATTTTGAACCTAATGACTGGGATGATAATCAATATGTCAAATATACTCTCCTTTAAGATAAATGGAGCATTTTAATGATGAAAAGGTCAGAAAATATGTAAAGGAAGAGATTTATAATAATTTTCAAAGAACATTAGGTATTGCTACTATTATACATGACTATTCTGATTCCTAATACAAGTACTAAAATAACCTTGCTTTAATATACATTCTTAATATATGTGTGTGAAGAAGCAACTTTCAGGTATGGTTTAGACTGTTTTAAAGAGAAAATGATCTGTGGTATAGATGTGAGGACTCATGTATCTTTATCACTTCTGTGGAATGATACCTTGCTTATGTGAAAACAGTTTAATTTTATTTAAAAGGGGGAGGAGTTCATCAAAAACTAGAGAAATAGAAAAGTATGGAAATAGCTTCCAAAGAACCGAAGAAATTGGAAACTGTGTTAAAAGCCTTCAGAGCTTTTTTAAAGCATGATGGATACCTCATCTAATTTGCATTTGCCATTTTAAGACAAAAAAAAGGATAAAATCAAAACAATGAGAAATCATGTAAAATTTGCAGAATGAAGTATCATGTTTAAAAGACTTTTTAAAGTAATTTGATAGGAGAAATTCAAGAAGTTGAATTTTTTAAATAAAAGGTGATTCACAATATCAAGAATAAGCCATTGAAGGGAAAGAAGAATAAGCATTTATATGGCACCTATTATATACCAAATATTTTACAAATACTGCTTCATTTGATCCTCACAGCAACCCTGTAAGTTAGGTGCTATTAATATCCCCATTTTACAGGTGAAGAAACTAAGGCAAACAGAAGTTAAGTGGTCACACAGTTTTTAGTATCTCAAGTAAAATTTGAACCAGGTCATCCTGACTTCAGGTTCAATACTATAATCATTGCTCCTGAGCTACCTCATAATAGAATGGTAGAAGAACCATATGAACTTGGGAGAAGAATTGAAGCCATAGTGAGTAGACTAAAAAACTATTCTATGGAAGCTGTGGCAGAAGCAGTCAGCTGATAGCTTTAGTGGAATGATTCCTGACTGAGCAAAAACAGAAGTGACTTCATTGTCCAAGAGCTCCAATAACAGCTTCATTTTTCCTCCTTCAGCACTATCTACAATCGGGAAAGGGTAAAATTTTCCCTAGGACTTGTTGCTCTCTGCCAGCACCTTTGGCTTGAGAAAGGAGGACCACTTCTTCACATGGGACAGATTTGAGTGGGGAGTGGCAGAAGGCATCTTAAGCAGAGAATTTCATTAGCTGAACAGTGGTAAGGAAATCATTCACCTAACAGAGAAGCAGTTGCATACGGTGCACTTATTCCTGAATGGACCAATATCACTGACTCTACAATCCAGAAATGTTAATTACCTTTCTATCTCATGTGTTTCTTTGCCAGGTTCCTGTAAATATGTCAATATATCAAATACACTATTATTAAGATAAACGGAGCATTTTAATGATGAAAGGATCAGAAAATGTGTAAAGGAAGAAATAGTGAGTAGAAGAGTGTGATTCCAGATTTATATGAGAAACAGGTGGTATTTTGTATACATTGTTATGTATACATGCTCTAATCTATTAATATTTGTAATATTGACATTTCTTTTTATTGTTAAATAAAAGATTATATTTAAAAATCTAAGGATGTCATTATTGAAAGTAGTTAGCTATAGAAATATTACACATTGTATGATTAACAAGTTGTGAGTGACTACTTATATAAATAAACACATTAGATAGAGGCTCACGAGCTAAAGCAGTAAAAAAGGAAGCTATATTTACTCTTAACGAAGTTACCCCCTAATATTGGAAATGGAATATAATTGCTTAGCACAGTGCTTGGAACATTAGGCACTTACTCAGTATTTGTTGACTGAAGGATGATGATCTATTTCTGGGAACTTAGAACTACTAGTACAAGAGCAAGCTGGAGTGATGAGTTTAATTTAGAGAACTTTTAGGAGGACTGACATACCCTTTGCAATATGTGATATAAAGATTTCCATCTTGTGTTATTATATCTTATATCTTACTTTGTATCTGGAATCCATTATTGGAATGCTGATTCATTTCATTCATGTTACAACAGAAATAGAAAATTTTGCAGAAATTGGGATTGAGGGGGATAGGATGATCTATGTTTTGGACAATTTGAATCTATCTGAAAGATAGTAAATAATGAAAAAAAATGCTTATTGGTTGATTGATTGATTGCTTGATTAAACTAGCAATGGTGGATAGAAGTTGGGGGAGGGAACAAGATTTAAGTCTGATGTTAATTACAATTTCCTAATAAGGTGGGCTGCCTAGAAGTAGAATGGGCTCATAAAATCCTCCCTTTAAGAAATCTTCAGCAAAAGCTGAATCACCATTTGCTGGGTATTTTTAGAGGATTTTTTTCTTCATGGAGACACAGGTAGGTTGTAATTTAGAGAATACTGATTGTGGCATCAGAAAGACTTCAGCTCAAATCCTAAAATTTGACAATTACAATGGTGTGCAAGTGAGCCACTTGACCTCTCTACACTTCATTTTCTATATCTGTAAAATAGGAATGCCCACCTGGTGGGCTGGTTTGAGTATCAAGTGAGAAATTAGAGGTAAAAGGCTTTTCAAACCTGAAAGACAATTAAATGCTTATTATTTTCATCATTATTATTGTTATGAGGAAGAATAAGATTACACAGTCTCTGAAATCTCTTTCAATCCTGGGAATCTGCAATTCCATGAGTTTCATGAAATTCCAAGAAGTAAAAATGAGGAGGTAGCTCATTCCAGGCAAAAGGAACAGCTTTTGTTCCTTTCGCAAAAACATCAAGATGGGAGATGGGACAGCAAATAGAAATAGATGGGTATGAATGGATTATATAATATGTGAGGCTAGTTTCGCTTTGACGTGTAGAACAATTGATGGTAGCTATCAAGCACATCATCTTTCCCTCCTCGGACTTAAACATTTCCAGTTTCTTTCAAGAATCCTTATAGGATCCTCAACCATCCTGGTCACCATGCTCCTGGAGCTCTGCAGCTTATCAGTATCATTTCTGAAGTGTGAAAGCCTAGAGTGAACAAACAAATGTAATAAAACAGGTATCCAGGGCCATCTCCAGTCGTCCTGAGCTATATCTGGCCACTGGACCTTGCACAGCCCTTCCTCACTTCAGTCCAATTCACTTGCATGTCATGCATCACCTCCCTGATGTCATGTTCCCCTTGGAGAATGAAGGACAAACAACAATAAATCAGGGCAGACCACAAAAGAACAGTCACCTTTCTAGTTCTGAAGACTGTGCTTCCCATAATACATCCTGACTGCAGAAGCTTATTTGGCTTCCATAGCTCAGGTGCGTACATAGGGAGCTTTCAGCCTAGTAAAAACAAAACAAACTCAGTCTTTTCTTACACGAGCTACTGTCTAGATAGCCTTCTCCATATCACAGAATCTTAGCATTGGAGGAAACCTCAGAAACAATCCAGTCCAATTCAAAATAAATAAAAATTGTCTCTACAACAAACCTAAATGATGGAAATCATCATTTAGCCTTTGCTTAAAAACTTCCAGTAATGGGGAACATTTTACATCTCATTACTTTTGTATGTCTTCTACTTGTGAAGTTGAATTTTTTGAAGTCATAAGACTTTCCATTGATCTCTTTTACATTTTTCCCTATTAGTTTTGGCCCTGAATTCTATTCTATTAATTTCTTTTTGTATCCTAAATTTGTCATCCAATCTCTTCTCTATTCTTTATCAGGAAAACGTGCATTTCTCCAATCCTGTAGTTTCATTCAAAGATAATTGAAAGTGGCTCAACACCACATATAGCAGTTATTTAAGTAATTAAGAAACCTAAGTGTGTATATGTGTGTATAAATATATGTGTATACATATCATTCAGATGTATATGTATGCTACATGTAAGATAATCATGAGATCATATGTACATATATAAGGGAATCACTATTTACATATATGCACATACATATAATGAATAGTGTGTATACATGTGTATGTGTAAGATAATCATGAGATCATATGTACATATATAAGGGAATCACTATTTACATATATGCACATACATATAATGAATAGTGTGTATACATGTGTATGTTCCATTTTACATATTGTACGTGTGTATGTGTGGCGATTCTCTTACTATTTCCTTATCTTGGATATTAACTGCTCAGTTTCTATTTTTGTTCTGTCCCTTTTAGTTCTTAGGCAAATCACTTATTAACTTCTAGTTGTTTTATTCTGCTTTTCCAAATGAACACTGCAATTTGTATTGCTGTTGTTCAGTCATTTTTTTGGTCATGTCTGACTCTTTTGACCCCATTTGGGATTTTCTTGGCAAAGATACTGGAGTAAATTATCATTTTTTTCTCTAGCTCATTTTACAGATGATGAAACTGAGACTAACTGGATAAAGTGACTTGCCTAGTAAATGTTTTAAGTGAGTTTTGAACTCAAGATGATGAGTCTTCCTGACTCTAAACCCAGAGAAGTCTCTTCCTCTCTTTTTCTGCTTTTAGAAATCCTTTTATGATCATTGACTGATTTCCTTATCAACTTCCTTTCATTCCAAGTTTTGGTATTACTGACAATATTCTTAAGGTACAATACTTTTGTGTCCATTCTTTATAATAATCATCTTTTCTACATGACTTTAAAATCTAACTTGACCTGTTCTTTGTATAATTATAGCAAGATTTACAGAAAATTCTTATCTTCTCCTCCTCTTCAGAAATTTTTTTCCAGCTTCCCATCTTTCCTAGACTTTCCCCAAAAAACAATTTTGGTCAATGAGTTCATACCAATCTTTTCTCTGAAATAAATGTCATTTTCTCTTTCCTGATCTCAGGTGTATGTCAGATTGTATCCAATTTTCTTCCCTTTTTCCACAAATTCTAAGATAGGGCCCACTTCCCTAATAAGACTAATTTCCCCAGAAATTAGTTCCTCTTTATTCGTGAGAATAATTCCAAAGTAGCAGTTCCCACAGCTGTTTTCTTTACTTTTTATCTCTAGATATCTACAGTATTTAAAAAGACATGTTACCAGCATACTATTGTTCAAGTATAGCCCTTGAACTCAATCTATAAGCTAAATTAGAATTCTCATTAAGCATATCAATAAAATATTAGCTCTTCTAATTTGGAGAAAAAAGAAAAGGGGGAGAGGGAGGAAAGGAAGAAAAGAAGATAGAAGATGATAGGAGAAAGAAGAGACAGAGGGAGAAGAGAGAGACAGAAGGAGAGATCTGGGATCTGAACCAGTCCTTCAAAAGAGACTATAATTTCCATCCTTTGAGAAAAGTAAAAGGAGATCTTTGCCTATACCAACAACCAAGCCAGGTAGGGTAGATAGCTTTCAGAGCTGCCATGTTTAAATTATATCAACTCTCTTGTCTCCAAGAGATATTGTGCTAAAATTATAACTATCATGTATTTAATTTATCTGTAATCGAATATGACAAAAAAGTTCAGAATAAAAGCCATTTTCCCTGATTAATCTCAAGGGAATGGGTAAACACCTCACTCCTACCAAATATACACCAAAAGAATCATGAAAAATTAGTAAACTTCTTTAGAAAAGTGATCAGTAAATACAAATTGGTAACCTTTATAACTTTAAATTAGAACAAATAAAAAAAATAGAACAAATCATCATGCATGAGCTCATCAGTAATTAACAATATCTCAAAATATTGATAGGCAAGAGCTTAAAAAATGAAATTTAATGGTGATAAATGTAAAGCCTTAATAGGGTTTGAACAAGAATATCTCACATTCATAAAATATTTTAAGTTTTGCAAAGCATTATCTCATTGGATCCTCACAATCGTCTTGTGAGGTAGGTATTGTTACTACTATTATAATCCCCATTCTACCAAAAAGTCACATATGAATGAGCAGTTAAATGACTTGCCAGGCTACATCCTGCCTAAGGCAGGGCTTGAACTCCAGTGTTCCTGATTGTAAGTCTAGCACCCTGACCATCATACCATGTGATGACAGAAATATCGCAAGATAACAGTTCATATGATAGAGACATGAAAATTTTTGTATGCTCAATTATGAATCAATAATACAATATGGCAGCCAAAAAAGTTAATGTAACTCTAGGTTGTATTGTGTCCAGAACAAACGAAATGGGTTCTCGGCCCTTGCCACTCTACCTTAATCACATAACTGTCTCTAAGTAGCTGAAAGGCTGTCATGGAAAAGAAGGGTTTTCACATCTGGAGTATTGTATTGTGTTCAGTTCTGGGTACCACACATTGGGAAGGAAATTAATAAGTTGGAAAGCATACAGATGGAGGTGATCAAAATAGTCAAGAGCTCAAGGTCATGCTATACAATTATAAGCAGAAGAAATTGAGAATATTAAGTTTGGAGCAAGACCCCTAGGGTGGGGTCAGACCTAATGGCTGTCTTTAAGGTTTCAAAAAACTGAAATGGTGAAGATGAATTATTCTGACTGGGCATTGCAAAGTAAGAATCAGGCCTGGATGAAAGGAAAATTTCCCAATATTTGTAAATTATCCAAAAGTAGCTGCCATGAGAAGAAATGGGTTTCCTAGGATCACTGAAAATCTTCAAGTATAGCACATATGATCCCTTGTCAAGGATGCTGGAGAAGAGATTCCTGTTCAGATACAAGTTGTATCTTAACTCTTTTAAAAACTTTTTTTTAACTTTAACTCTTTTAACTCTAAGATTTTGTGATAAAATGAGATACAAAATAGAAAAGTAACATTTTTGTGGAAAGGAGAATTCTGTATCAATAATAAAGTTCTCCAAAAACCTTCATTTACAGAAGACAGAAACTGCATCTTTGCTAAGAAAGTTTCTTCAATTAAATCCGTAGTCATTTAAAAAGGATCAGCCTAATCATCCATTGGCGAGGGGGGGCGGGGAGGAGAACTTAACTTGAAAATGACACAGTAGCAAAATTTGTACATGCAGTAGAATGAGTTATTCTCTGTGGGTACACATCTATAATATATGCTTTTATCATTCTGTATGTATTCTGGATGAGCACTTCAGATGGACAATGACCTAAGCCCAGAAATGAAGAGAGGAAGGAAGCATTTGGGAAATGACCAGAGCAGACATTTAGAAAATTGCTTTCAGTGCTCATTACTGCAAAAGCCCATAATTTTTAGCAACATTTCCCAGTAAAGTTAGTTATATATGGTGATGACTCAGGGAACATGAGAATCTCAGAAGACTCAAAATGTCAGGGAACACAAATAGCAATAAAAAGACACAGGTGGGCACAGGTTGCCCATAGCTTCTTATGAATGATAATTCGTGTGAGAGAAGTAGCAAAAAACAAATGATGAAAGACATGTAGGAACAGAAAAGGAAATATCTGGCCCAAGAATTAAGTGAGGGAGAATAGATAAAAAGCCCAAGTGCTTTACTGGGATGCACCATAAAGGTATGAAGTGGGAGTAATCTACAGCAGTTCACATGCTGACTCAGTATCCACAAAAGAATCAAATATTATTATGTCTATAAGCAATAATTATATTTCTTTTTTAAATTAAATGAAACTAATCAACTAAATACACTTGAGGGAAAACTGCTCTCTAGTTTAAAGAGCTGAACATGTTCTTAATGGAGACAGAGAACAGAGTACTAAATTTGGAGTTAGATTCAAAGTGAAATCCATCCTCAGATACTTATTAGCTGTGTAAGTCATTTAATTGTTGCCTCAGTTTCGTCATCTGTAAAATAGGCATAATGATAGTATTTTTCATCTAGGGCTGAGATATTTGTAAAATGCTTTGTAAGACCTTATAATATTATATAAATGCTAGTTACTATTTTTTTTTAATTACTTATCTTTTTCAAGGAATACATCAAATTTTTCTGTATAACTAGAAAGGAATATTCACAACCTTTCAACTTGTTAGTGGAACAGTTCATTCATTTCTCTCTAATTGTTATGAGATTGTGTGATGTTTGCAAATTATTTGGAGGGTTTCTGGAGTTTCTTAATTAGTTGGAAAAGTATTTATTAAATGGCTACTATGTATTATATACTATGGCAAGTTCTAATGATACAAGACAAAAAAGAAACAATCCTGTCCCTCAATAAGCTTACATTCTAATTAGGGAAACAGCATACACATATAATATATATCTATATATATACATATATTATTTTAACATATGCACACACATACATATACACAGGTGTATATAGTATATACAATGTAATTGAGGGGATTTAGCAGAGGGCATATCAAGGAAACTTATGTAAAAAGTCTGAACTGAGTTTTAATGAAAATCCAAGATTATTAGAGCTAAAGGTGAGGACAGAAACAGAGGAAATAAATGAAAAGTTGTTTTATGAGAAATAGTGAGAAGCAGATCATTTAAACTGGGATATAGAACGTCTGAGGGAATTAATGCATAATAAGCCTAGAAAGATAGACTGGAACCAAATTGTTAACAATTCCAGAGGGAGTAGGGAACCATGGAGTTTATTGAGCAGAGGAATGACCTGGTCGGAACTGTGGCTGCCATGTGAAGGCTGGATTGGTATGGAGATTTGAGGCTGGGAAACCAAATAGGAGATTACTGGTGTACAAGGTATTAAGGGTCCAATCTGGGATAAGTGGAGAGAAGAAAACAGACACCAGAGAGGTAATGGAGGTGGAATGCTTAAGACTTGGCAAGGGATTAGATTTGTGGAAATGAGGGAGAGAGGAATTTCCCCAGGGAATCCCAGGCAGCCTGACTCATTTTGGGCACAGTATGTGAATTTAAAGACAAATAGTAGTGTATCTTCTGGGAAAATGTCAATTGCCAAAAAGCGGCTTTTTCTTTTGGGAGGTTGCACCAGTGATTTCAACAGTAGACAGAACTCGCAGATGCAATTGGGCTAAAAGTTACTGTTGTTTCTAGAACTGTCTGGGAAACTAAAAGAGGAAGCAGTCTGACCAGAAGGACATGAGCAGTGTTTATTGGGATACCAGTCTTTCTTACACAGAGGTTAATTCTATTAGTTGTATTGGTCTTCTCCATGATGTTCATTCTTCTTAATAAAGCGTTAATGAGGCTGTCCTTCTCTCTATATTGCCTGTGGTTTCCTGTTAATGAGTATTAAATGAATGGAGAAATATCTTCCTTGCCCTTTCCTTCCCTTATATTCATTCATTGTTGATCAATTGGTGCCTTCTGGTGTACAGAACTACAGGTGACCACTCTCTCCCTCTAAAATCCAGAAGCTCTTAACCTGGTGTTTGTGAACTTAAAAAAAACACTGATAAATTTGTTTCAATATAATTGGTTTCCATTGCAATTTTTTGTGCATTTATTAACATTTTTCTGAGAAGTAACCCATAGACTTCACCAGCTACCACAGGAGTCAATGACACAAAAATGGTTTAAGAACCCTGCTAAATCTATTCCTAAAGTTAGGATTAAGATGGATATTTCTACCAAAAAGGCAAATCTTCTATATTTCAAATCAGCTTGTTCATTTTTTGCACGCAGTTATATTTTTTCTGTCTTTGGTAGATTAACTTTTAGCAATTAATCAGGCTTTGGATATGTAGTATTCTGTCTTTCATTGCAAGCTCCTTGATGTAAGGACTTGTCTTTTGCCTCTTTTTGTATCCCCAGCATTTAGCATAATGCCTGACAGTGAAATGGGGAAGACAACATACCAGCAGTTTAGAAGGGTTAAAGTCAGAAGCCAGATTATAAAGAGTTAAGGAGAGATGAAAGGAGAGAAAGCAGGAGCATCTATTGTAGACAACCTTTTCATGGAGTCTAGCTACAAAAAAATCTAACTATACTTTCTCTTGTTTTTAAATTCTCTATTTTTAATATTGGATGCTACTAAGAAATTGATCAGCTTTTAAGATTTAAAGAGAAATAGGACTATAAGAAGAACAAAAGAAACATGGACATGTTTGTAGACAGTAAGAAATGAGCCAGTAAAGAGAGATTAAAAACAAGTAGCATAATGGGAATGACTTGGGGACAAGATGTTGGGATGGAATGGGATCACATGAACAACTAGTTAGAAGAGTTTGCTTTGGTAAAGAGTAAAACCATTTCATCATGTGAGACAGGGACCAGGATGAAGATAATGGTAGAAGGCACTTGAATGAGAAAACATGAGGAAAAAGGGAGAAAAAGGTGGCGAATGACCTTGATTTTTTTCTATAACTTTTTTTTCCCTGTAATTATGAAGGAACTCAAAAAGCCCTTCCCTCTGGTAGTAAGCATCCCCTTGTCCCAGCATTATCCTAGAGTTGAGCCTACACACTGACACATGTATGAAAGGAACTCAAGATTACCAGGCAGAAAGTCAAGCAACCCTTTCCCATTGTAGGTCCCATTTTTTTCTGGGTCATTATGGTTCATATGATTCAATGCATGGAGGAAGGTAGCACCTTCATATTGTGGCTCCCTGCCAAGCTGGTACTTCATGACTCCATCTGTCAGCTTCTTTTCCCCTTCTGTGCCTCCATGCTCTTTCTCATTCTGCTGTATCCTCAGGTGAAAAATCCTCCAGAATTTAGAGAGGGTAGTTTTGTTCACTAGGCCCATGCTTAAAATGCCTCGACTGACAGGACTGTTAGAGCTTTTACTCTGCTAGTATTACCCCTGAGAACAATGGGTCATTACTAACAATAGTAATGATGATAAACTTTCCCAAATGAAAAATCCTTCAAGTGTTATATGTGACTCTATACACTCTGCAATCAAGAAATTGAATTAGGTAATGCTTAATTGCAATCTGATTGCAAATAGGTGGGCTGAGGAAAGCAATTAAAAAGGGTTTCTATTGTGATACTAAATATTACAAAGGGTAAAACAAATGGCTTCCTGAACCTCGGTAGAATTTTTTTCTCCCTGTAGCACAAATGATGATGGATCCTTGCTTTTATTTCTTGATGGTGGTTTGCTGAATAGCCTGTGGAGAGCAGCAGACACCATTCCTGCCTACTCCCCTTTCAGGAGAATGTTTTAATCCATACCAGCTGAGCCATTCCACATTCCACAGTTCATACGCTTTTATATACGTGTTGGGATTATTTTTTCTCCTCTCAAGGTCAGCTAAGGGAATGGTTACTCATGCAGTTTCCAACCACAGACTCAAACTGGAGTGTTTCTTCATTCACTTTGTTTTTAAATTACTTGTAGGTCTCATAAATTCAAAATAGCAAGGGGAAGGGGTTTGATTCTCTGTTTAAAAAAAAAACAAACTTTTTAACCACTTCTGCTTTGTGAGCTGGTCAAGCTTGCTCCCCTCCCCCCCAACACCACCACTACTTCCACCATTGGCCTTTTGGACTGAGACTCAGTGTGGAATTCTCAAACAAAAGAGGATTTCTTTAACATACTCAGGCTGAGCCCAACATGTTAACTTCCAAAAACTACGTATGGCCTCCCAGTTATGGCATGGAAACTAGCCAGGTATCTTTCTAAGAATGGGAGAGAGATGGTAGTTTCAAAGCTTCCCTCAGGAGTTTTTATCAGCCATAGCAATGGGCCAATTAGGGTCAAGAAATCAATCCATTTTGCTCCGTGGTCTGCAAGTCTTCCTCAGGCAGATTATGATAATCAAAGATAGGAAACTGTCCTCTGATTTCCCTGGTTTAGAGAATTTACCAGTAAAGAAAGTGTCTACCAAGTTCTTTGCAACTTTTAGCCTTAGAAAGTTGTCTAGCACAATACTAGCAATTAAAAAAAATTTAAATAGCATTTTTTTAAAATGGCTTGTCCACAGCTACACAGTCAGTAGGTCTAAGAGATGGGCCTTGAATTCAGGTCTTCCTGACTCTACAGCTAGCTCTTGTCCATTGCTCCATGGTTCCTTTATGAGTTGTTGGTTTAGAAAGCTGAAAATCAGGACTAGCTTTACATGTAGATGAAGAAAGCCATATCTAATGGCGTGTTCATTCAGGAATTCTAGCAAAAAGCCACCTCAAAGAAAATACTTCCTCAGCTGATGTCTCAAATTCTGCCATTGCTATTCCTTCTCATTAAGACTGTCTTCCTTGCTTTTAAAATGCAAATGTGATACTCTTGAGAGGAGTTATATATTAAGTCTTTAATACCTAGGGTAAATGAATTTGTAAGATTCAACAAGAACTTGAATAATCGTTTAATGACTTCTACTTAAAGCAAAGTATTATGCTAGACTGTGAGGGAAATAGAAAAATTAATAAAACATAGTTCCTATTTTCAAGAAGGAACTTAAATGCACTTAATAATAGCAGTTTATTGACTTTTAGCTTACAGTATAATATACTGGAGGGGGGGCAGATTAATGAAAAGAGTACTAAAGTCGCTCAGTCAGAAGGACTTGGTTTCAAGTTCTAAGTATCACTTACAAGATGTTTTATCTTGGATAGAATCTTGTAAGAAAGAAAAACCTGTGACATGCAATGATTTTGCATCTTTAAAAGTATTAACATATTTTGCTTTAACCATACTTTCTCTTGTTTTTAAATTTTCTATTTTTAATATTGGATGTGACTGAGCAATTGATCAGCTTTTAAGATGAAACAGTCATTAAAAATAAATCAACACACACACACACACAACACACACAACACACACACACACACACACACACACACACAAAGAATCCTAGAATTTTTAGTCAGAAGGGATCTTAGTGGCCATCCTGTCCAATCTATTACTCCCAAATAAGATACCCTATAAGTAAGTGATCATCCAGTCTTTTCTTAAAAACTCCCAAGGAGAGGTACTCCACTTTCTCCCTGGGCAGCCCATTCTACTTTTAGGTTCCTCAGATTAATAGGAAGCTTTTCCTGAAATCGTCTCAATTTTCCTTTCGTCAATATTCTATCCATTCTGACCTCTGAGGCCAACCTGACTAAAATTACTCCTTCCTCAGTATGATGTTCCTCAAAGATTTCAAGACAGCTATCTTTCCTCCTGAGTCTTCTCTTCTCCATGCTTGACATCCAGAATTCCTTCACTCAATCAGTAAAACTCCTTCAGAATTCTACTTGCCTTTCTCCAAATGCTCTCCTGTTTATCAAGATTCTTCCTAAACTGTACCACTGATAAGTGATATCCCTTCTTAGCAATACTCTGATCCAAGAAAATGCCAATAGACTTGGAATGGAAATTGCTATCCACATCCAGTGATAGTACTATGGAGACTGAATGCAGATCCAAGCATTACTATTTTCACCTTTGTTTGTTTGCTTGCTTGCTTTTTTTTCTTGTGGTTTTCCTTTTTGTTTTGATTTTCCTTTCCCAACATGACAAATATGGAAATAAAATTAAATGATTGTACATGTATAACCTATCAGATGACTTGCTGTTTTGAAAAAGGGAGAGGTAAAAGAGGAAGGAAGAAAAAAAATTTAAAACTCATCTTAAAAACTGAATACTGAAAACTATCTTTACATGTAAGTAGAAAAAATAAAATACTATTAAAGTTTTAAAAATAAACAAATAAACTCTGCCATCTAAAACTCAACAAGATGCTTTAGAAATGATCTGGCCATATCCTCATCCTTCCTTCTTCCTGGAACATACACTTCACTTAAGGCAGGTAAAGGCATTTGATTGGGAGTAAAGAGGATATCATATAACATTTAGGAACTTTCTAAGACTTTGCTGTTGTTATTATTGCTGTTCTTGTTGTTGCAAAAAAGGCACCAATCTGCCTGGGGAAAGTTCCTTTGATAGAATGGTACTGATGAGCCCTAGAGGCTCATCACTATAACTAGATTAAAAGTCTCAGCATAAGATTTCCATGTCTTATAATTGGACAACTTTCTTTCTGTAAGATTGTTATTGTTTTTCCTTCTTTTCTTTTAAAGACTGGATCATTTCACTTGAAAACTACAATTATCTCTGCTAAGGAGAGTTATAAGTGCCATCTTGTTCTGTCTTCTTCTTTGTTCCCCAAATTACTGGGATATTGGCAGACAGTGAATAGTAATAAAGGAGTGACAAAACTCTACTGCAAGGAAGAAATACTAAACCAAGGTCAAGGACTCTGAGGTAGTGAGATTATTGTGTTCAATTCTGACTCTGTGATTTCAGAAAATAGGGGGAAAAGAAATGGAAAAGCATACATTAAATACCTTCTAGGTGTTTTACAAATATTATCTCATTTGATCTTTACAGAACCTCTATGAAATTTTGTTCCCATTTTACTGAGCTGAGGCAAGCAAAGGTTAAATGATCTAACTGGGATCACACAACTACTAAGCATCTGAACTGGATTTGAATTCTTCTTGACTACAGGCCCATCACATTGAAAAACTGGAGATTGTACAGGGAAGGACAAGGATGAGGAAGCGCCTTAAGTCCATGTCATATGAAGATGGAAAGAACTGAAGATGTTATGGTAGAGAGACCAAAATATTTAAAAAAAAAAAAAAAAGGAAGGGACATGATTGTTGTCTCCAAATATTTGAAGAACTGATATATAGAGAAGAGATGAGATTTATAGAATTAACCTAATACAGAATAAATGGAGGATAATGTCAGATGGAGAGATATTATCAGCTGAGAGACAGGGAAAAGCTTCCTGAAGAATGATTCTTCATGAAGAATCTGGCTGTCTTGAAGAACAGAAAACTTCCACTAAGGAGAAGTAACAATGAGACAAATTTAAGCTTGATATCAGTTAAAAAAAAAAAAAACTTCCTAATAATTAGAGGTATTCAAGACTGCCTAGGGAGAAAATAGGTATCCTCTCCTTTGGAGGTCTATTAAAAAAGGCTAGATGATCACTTATCAGGAATGTCATAATGACATATAATGTCATAGTGAGACATTTATATATGTGTGTATGTGTATACATACACACATATATGGACACATATATGTCTATATGTCTGTGTACATGTGTGTGTATATATATATACATACACACATATATACATATATTATACATATATATGTGTGTGTATATATATATGTATATATATATATATATATATATATATATATATATATATATATATGTTGGAATAAATGATTCCTGAAGTCTCTTCCAATTAGAAAAGATTGTGAATATGTGATGAGAAAAGACCAAACAAACATTTGGTCACTCAATACTTCAGCCAAAAGGTCTAAAATTAGAGAGAAGAGAGTGAGAGGAGGTATAATGATTTGTAAGTCAGAGATTTTTTTCTGTGTCCAGCCTGCCTTTATGTAGACCATTGTACCTGAGCCATGACCTGGCAATGGTAAGATGTAGAGAGAAGTTCCAGACATCAAGAAAACACTAACTGAAAAGTATAGGATGCTGAGCCCATTCCCCAGCATTGTGAAGAGCCCTTGGTCCAGGACACCCTACTAGATGTGAACCCAGTGTCAACTAGGAATTAAATGCTATTCTCTATATTCCTTTTTTGGATTCCTGACTATGTCCTCCACTTACCCATCTCCTACCTTTGTTTATACTCTTCCAAAGGCCTTAAATGTCTTCCTGATCTCTCTCTTCACTTGTTGAATACCTTGTTGGGCCAATTTAAATAGCAGCCTTTTCTGTAAAGCCCTCTAATTCCCATCATTCTGATTCTCACCTCTGTGTTCTTTCCACTTCATTGATTTCTGAGGTTTCCTTCTTCCCTTAAGCACCCCCTTTTAGATTTCATAGATCAATTTTGATTTACACTTAACTTCCTTTGGGAAAATCATCTTGTATTTCCTGTCTATACCACCTACTAAGTGTAATATTGTTCAGCTACTAAAATTAGCACTTTATCATACAGTATTATTTCACTGAGTTTCTTAAATTCATATTTTGCTTCTCCTTCAAAATCATAAACTCCTTGAAAGCAAGATACATTTGTGTATTTCTTTGCCTTTATCTTTCTGTCTTCTATTTTTGATTCTTTCTCTCCTTTCACCTGGTATAAAGTGAAATTTTGTACATGTTTTATGTTTTTTAGGTGTTTTATAGCTTATATGTGATTAATTAAAGATGGAACAAGGATTAACATTTCTCTTGTTATGTTTGTTCCTACTCTAATAAATGCTTTGTCCATCTTTAGTTTCACAAATAGAAAGGGATTCAAATTCTTTAGGGTTTTTTTACTTGTGAGAAAAGAGTGATATTCCAGATATTATTATTATCTTTATCATAAACTAGAAAAAGGACAAGACTATAAGTGGGACAGGAGATGTCTTCCAGAAGACAGGTTGGACCAGGCAGCTTCTTACATCCCTTTGAACGTTGAGATTCTGTGAGATGTCCAATCCAGGACTTTTTCATCTGGAATGAACAGGCTATCTGTCCTAGTGCAATGCCTACCTTATTTGGAGTGCTCTAAGTGACTAACTGGGGATTATTTAATTGAAGAGATTATTTCTTTAGGGAAAGAACCTGTGTATGTGTAATCAAAAGGGCATCTCAGTAAGTCTAGAGCCATGGATCCATAACAAAAATAAGAATAAGAAAATCTGAAAAAGAAGACTGAGTTTGGCAGTGGGGTGAGGAAGTGATGTGGTCAGAAAGGTGCTGTTTGCTTTGAAAGGTTTTTTATGGTCCTCACACATACCCTCCATCACATTTTTTTCCATTTCCTTTTTTTTTTTTCCTTTTTCTGGTGGAACCTGCTGAGAAAAAAATATTCCAGTGACTTTCTCTCTCTCCATTTTAAATGTATTCTAGCTGGGTTAAAGCTGTGTGGTTTTCAGGCATTTCCTTATAGGTTTCTTTACGCATGTGTGTAACATTCAAAGCTGTGCTCAGGGTTTAAACTGAGGAGATTGAAGACAGGAAAGGAGGGAGGAAAAAAGAGAAAAGAGAGGGAGTAGAAGGGAAAGAGGAAAGAAGGGGAGGAGGGAAGGAGGGAAAGAAGGAAGAAAGGAAGAAGCTTGTTGATTACTCACCATTCAAGATGAGGGCAAACATCTCCAGTTTGTTCATGTGAGACTGCTCAGAGCCAGTAAGGCTTCTGTGCCTAAGGAAACAAAGGAAACCCAGCAGGAGAAAGCCATGGGCAAGCAGCCAGGAGGTCTAGGTTCAAATCTCAGTTCTTGGTTCAAATCTCAGTTCTTGGTTCAAATCTTCTTCCTGGGAGTTGGATTTGGTCAAATAAATCACCTAATCTCTCTGAGCTTCTTACAACTATATAAAGGTATTCCAGGCATTTCAGGAAATGTCTGTCATGGATTTATATCAGATAGAAGCCTCATCTAGTCAATAACCCCATCTCATTTTTACAAATAAGGAAAATGAGGCCCAAGAAAGTAAAATGACTTGCTCATTTTCTCACAGTGTGTAGCAGAGCTGAGTCCCAAGTCTAGGTTTCTTTATATCTGGTCCAGAGCATTTTTTACCACACCACAGCTCTTTCAGTTTCCTCCTCTGTTATATGAAAAGGTTGAACTCTCTGATCCCTAGGATGTTTTCCAGCTCTAAAAATCCCATGACTTTGTGATTCTGGAAAACATTTTTTAAATCATAAAGCACTATTAAAAGTCTATGTATTATTATTAATATTAGCAGTTGCATATATCCCTTGACTCTAGAGAAGCAGTTCTCAATCTTTTTAATCTCAGGATCCCATCAGTAATATTAAAAATTGTAGAGAATTCTACCAAAAAAAAAAAAAAAGAGTGCTTTTTGCTTATGTAGTTATCCTATTACTTATCCTATTGAACATTAAAACATTCTAATTTTATTATGAAAAATTATTTGGATTTTTTTTTAAAATTAAATTTTATTATGAAAATTGTTTGACCTTTGGGTTCCTTAAAAGGGCCTGAGGACCCCAGAAGATTCCCCAGCTCACTTTGATAACTTCTGCTCTAGGATTAATATATTATCCCTTGTTATTTTAAACTTCCCAATAGAACCTTCCTATTCCTTTATTCCCCTGCCACACCAACACTCCATCTTTGAGGTGGAATTTTAGAAAGCAAGTACTACAGCAGCAACCTTCAAAGCCCTTTAAGGAGGTGACCCCGGGGCTACTTTGACCAGCAGCACAGCTATCTGTAAAAGTTTCACTTGACTAAAATCTTGAAACAGAATGAGTGACAAAGAAGCTAGGAAAACAATTTTCTGCAAGCCTGTGCAAAGAACTGTTTTTTATTGAATAAAGGAACCCAGAGCATGGATCACTTACCTGGAAGGATGTGGTCTGGATCTTCCTCCATTCCTCAGAGCTGACCCTCCACTTCCCTACCACATCCATTGCCCAAGCTTGGCAGAAAATAACGTAGTCCTGAAAAGGAGGGTTTTGTGGGTTTGGGTAGTTGTTTTCCTTTTTTTTTTTTTTTCTAGAAAAGCTATGATTTAATGGCTAGAAAATCCTCTCTGTCTGATGAGGATTAAAAGGGATGGAAAAATGTGTCTGCCCTATAAAGCCTCAAAGAGAAAGACAGATTTTGTTGACAAATCATTCTGCTTTATCCTCATATCCCTAGAACTTTCTGCCCTTTATTTTCTCTTCATCATCCCTGTACTCTTCCTCCCATCTCTCAACAAAATTTTCCACCAAAATCAACCTATTGTTGGCTTCTTGACATCTAAATAACAGACAGTGGGGTCAAGCACCACTGATTTTATATAACTCAAAGCCGAGTAGAGAATTCAGGAAGAGTTAGATATACTTATAGCTTCCAGCAATTTCACTTTTAATTTTATTTGATTATAATAGTTTATAATGATTGATTTTCCCCTCACCCCATGCCATACTAGAGGATATGCCTGAACCAGGTCTTCCAGACTGAAGTTGAATTTAGGAGGCAGGGCAGTACCATGGAAAAAATCCTGATCCTGAAGTCAGAAGTTCTGGATTCAAATTCTGCCTCTGACCCTCACCATCTGTGTCATCTTGGGCAAATTCCTTAAGCTCAATGGGCTTTAGTTTCCTACTCTGTAAAATGAGGAAAATGGCTTCTGAGGTCTCTAATAGCCATTCTAGTATCTTTGCCAAGATCTCCTGTGGAAACATTGAACCAGTACTAGAGATATACAGGAGCATTTTCCTACTTCTTTCATATTTAAAAAGTTGAAATTGCAGTAGTCAATGAATTGGTATTTGATGAGCACTCTCTATTGGTGCTGAGAGGAGGCTGAAGAAGTACATAGTAGTCCTCCCTCCTACTTACTAATACCAGATTTGAATTCAGGGAAAAGAATCTTCCTGATTCCCAGTCTGGCACTATACCTAACAGTTCTAAACTTTAATAGCTTAGAACTTTACTGTGGGCCTAACCTTTAATAGCTTAGAATATTAGAACAGTCCTAACCCTTAATAGGAGTAACTAAGTAGTGTAGCAGATAATATTGGGCCTAGACTCAGGAAGACTGCTCATTCTGAATTTAAATTCGGCTTCTGATACTTATTAACTGTGTGACTCTGGGCAAGACACTTAACCTTGTCTGCCTCAGTTTCCTCATCTGTAAAATGAGAAGAAAATGGCCAACACCCCCAGCTTCTTCACAAGAAAACCCTAAAGAGAATCATAAGAGTCAAACAAGACTAAAAAATGACTGAACAACCTGAAGGTTTAAAATCTAGTGCAATCCTAACCCTTAATAGGTGAGAGGATTGAATTTAGCTTTAATAGTTTAGGATTGAACTAAAACTTTTGAATATACCATGTAAAGTAAATAAAAACATATGTATACAAAATACATATTTTGTATACTTTTTTATATTTGGGCAGCTATTTTAGTATTGTTTTATATTTGGGAGAAGTCAGAATAGACGTCATGTGGAAGAAAATGCTTGAAATGCAGCTGAAAGAAAAAGAGATAGGCAAAGAAAGAATACATCCCTGCTTGGGAGACATCTGGTGTAAAAGCAGAAATTGAAAGGTGAGTTTTGTGCATGTGGAGCAAACAGAAGGCTAGATAGCAGAAGGTAGATATAGAAATAATGTCCATTGGTGCAGGAAGTATTGGGGACAGATTGTGAAGGGCTTTAAAAGCTAACTAGAGGAGTTTACATTTTATCCCAAGAGTAATAGGAAGCTACTGGGCTGATTAAGAGGAGGAGTCACATGATTGTGTTTGTGTTTAGGGAGGACTACTATAGAAGTAATAGATAGTCTAGAAGGGCAATCACTTTTTTTTCCAATTTGCTTTATTTCATAGGGCAGTTAGGTGGTAGTGGTTGTAGACCTCAAGCAACTCATTTGATCCCAATTGCCTACTTCCTCCCGAGAAAAGAGATTATTGCAACAATCTAAAAAAGGAGTGATGAGACCTGAGGTTCACACCCTCAGAGTCATCCTTCACTTGTCACTCCTCCATAATCACTTGCCAATTCCATCCCCCTCGCCCCTTCTCTCCCAGCTGTCTTTTTCACATGGTTATCACACTAGGTCATTTCCTCATCACCTCCCAGTAGTACTACTATAATAACATCACCTTTTAAATCAGACCTTTCTTGAGCCTTTCAGGTGGTAGTGCTGCTCCTACCCTCATCCCAGTCAAGTTTACTTTGTATTTAGCTTGGAAATATATAATATTTATTTATATGTATCTATATAGTTTTCCCTCAATTCAGTGTAAGTTTCTTTTCATATCCCTGGTGCCTTACACTGTGCCTAGTATATATGATTAGTATCTAAAAATCCTCACTGAATGAATAAATGCATTTTGCTATTTTAGCATTATTATTCTAATAATAGTAATAAATTATGACTAAATGTGAGCTGTTATTACCAATTTCATCTGATCTTTTCAACAATCTGTAATAATATAAATATTCTTATCCCCATATTACAACTAAGGCTGAAAGAGATTAAGTGCCTTGTCCACAGTTAGGCAGCTAGTAAATGACCAAGTTGGAACTCCATGATAGAGTCAAGAAAGGTTTTCAGGGCATTTTTGGACAAATAAAAGAGATTACTCCTTTTCATAGTATCTAGGAAATGCATGGAACCTGGTTTTCTAAGAATTGATACACTCAAGAGCTAAGGGACAGCTAGATGGCACCATAGTGTGTCTATGTCCTATGTTTAAGGGAGGAAATTGGTGTAAATGGTCCCCAGCTCTATATCTATAAGCCTGAGAATCTGAGTTCTGAACATGAGTTGGTTGTATGAGAAGTAGGCTGAATCCTTAAGTATTTCAAGCCTCACTTTTCTTATCTATAAAATGGGATTGATGATAAAATGCACTACCTTTCCAGCAACTTGTTGTGAGGAAAATGTTTTGCAAAATTTAAACTGTGAGTTTATAAAACCATGAACAGTCTGGGGGTGATCTTCAGGCATCCTGATCTAAGCCTTGGCACTGAACTCTGATGACCCTGGAGAAAAGAGTGGGCTGATGACTTTACACAGGTCTGTCTCACTTAAATCCAATTCATTTGCAAGTCAAGATATCACTCTCCTGGTGCCATTGGTCTTCTTCAAGAATGAAAGCCAAACACAAAATAATAGTCCTTCTTTCCCTTTGGGTCTCAGAAGCACCAGGAGATCTATCCTCAATGAGCCAAAAACATTGTGTCAGGGAGTAAAAGCAGATAACCCACTTCTGGATTTTGTTGAAATAGACAAATGTGATTTTTGGTGGCTATTGGACCAGTTTCATCATGAATAATAACCAGCTACTTAAATAATATTGTATGGAGAAAGTACCCTTTTCCCCCTTCCCTACCCCCCCCAAATCAGTAAATAATGTAATATGACAGTCAAAAAAGTGAATATGATTTTAGATATATTGAAATCCCCCCATGTTCATAGAACATAATGTTCAGAACAAAAGAGAGGACATACTACTTATTCTCTATAGTCTGACTAGGCTTGAAGTTCATTTCTGAATACCATATTTATAGAGATGTTAATGAACTGGAAAGTGTCAGGAGGACAGCCAGGATGGCAAAAGGCTCTGACAACATAACATATGAGGACTGATTGAAGGAACAGGAGGTACTTAGAATGAAGTAGCAAAGACTTTAGTTGAGAGATTGGGATAATTAGGGGAGCCAGACATGAAGATATTCAGATGTCATAAGCAACAAGCATTTAGACATATTCTGCTTGACTCCAGAAGACAGGGCCAAGGACTTGGGTAGACTTTTTCATGAAGCAAATTAAAAAAAAAAAACCAGGCTGACAGACCTATCTCAAAGTGGACTAAGCTGCAGGGGTTGAGGGGAGGCTCCCCCTTACTGGAGTTCTTCATTCAAGCAGAGATAAAATGACTACTTGTCTGTTAAAGTGGTTAAGGGCATTGTCATCAGTCTGGGTTGGAGTAGATGGCCTCCAACATTCTCTCCTAATGCTGAGATTCCACAATGCAGGTAGATTTTAAGCAGTTACTTAAATAATTTTGTATGGAGAAAGTGCCCTTCCCCCTTCCCCCACCCCCACCTCTCAGCCCAGATGAAACTCATCACTTTCTCCCTTTGGTTAGATCTGATAATCCACTCTTGGATCGTGTGCAGACAGATATTGAGGCTGCTGACGGGTTTCCATGGCAACCAGCCCCTTGGTGTGTGCTGTACCAGACTTGGTGTGCTGACACAGGATTGGTGCGTTCTTTCCTGTCATCAAGGCCACTTCCCTCCAGCAGAGGTGGGGGAAGGGAGAGAAAAAAGTAGGGATTTGCCTGGAAAATCTTCATCTATGGGGAGAAGGCAGGGGGCTTTGCATGGGGGGATTTCATTAGCTTCGACCCAGCCATTAAAAGACTAATTTTAGCCTAACTCATCCTGATCTCTATTGGAAAAGAAACAGCTGTTTGAGGGGGAGACAAGGAGAAAAAAATCATCTCTCCTGCAGTGACTAAAGAAGGAACCCCTTATCCCTTTTAGTTTTGCGTGGACTTTCCCCCTTCCTTTTGATTGGGGAATGATAGGAGTGAACACTGAGAAAATAGAGGGAGAGGGAAGCATGGGAAGCTGATCCCTTGTGAAAACGAATCTGGGATAGAAACTCCACCAGCCTTCAATTCCATGTTCTGTATCAAGAAGCCTGCATTTCCAAACCTCAGCTTCAAAGCTCCCCTCCTCCAGGTGTAAGCTTCTCTCTTAAAGTCTCCTAGGGGACAATCCTTCCCACTGTTGGTCTTGCAGCTTCCTTCAATCTTTAATAAAAGATCTCCTTCTGCCAGCCAGTCAATTAGAGTACTACTTCCTCAGAGGTGCTAGACCATGACCTGCAAAGGAAAAATGGAAAATGGATTCATGGAACGTTCTCAAATAAGCTAAAAATCTACCTCTGGGAGCAGTGCTGTCCCCAGGTCACAGGTCTGTGACTAGATATGGGTGATGATCTGTCATCACCTGTCCTTGCTTCTTCAAAAGATATGCTGAATCATGGGACGATGGACTTGCGCTCAAATTGTCTGGTTCGATCCCTTATGGTGAACCTAGAAAGAAACTGAGTCAGACAGAGGTTAAACAGTTTGTCCAAAATCACTCAGATAGTGAAGGTCAGCAGTGGGATTTTAAGGCAGGTTTTCTTTCCCTTCCTCCACCCTTCCCTCATCCATTGAGAAGGAAAGAAATATGATGTCCATTAAATATATGAAATCATTCAAAACATATTTCCACATTAACCTCATTATGAAGTGGGGAAAAGAAGCAAGAAAAATAAAGAGGAAAAAATACTCAAGTCTGATTTCTGAGTTTATCAGTTCTCTCTCTGGGGATGAATAGAACTTTTCATCAGTCCATTGGAATTGTCACTTGATAGAGTTACTAAGTCTTTTACAATTGATTCTGTTACAATTTTGCTGCTACTGTGCACTGGGAGAACAATGTTCAGCAATACTCAATTTACTTTCCATCATTCCATATATATCTTCCTGAGATTTTCTGAAATCTTCATTTCTTATACTACAATAATATTTCATCAGAATTATATACTAGCACCCAATACCCAATAATACCCAATGGGCATCCTGTCAGTTTCAAATTCTTTGACATCACAAGAAGTTCTGATATAAATATTTTTGTATACTTAGATTTCCGTCCTTTTTCTTTGATCTTTAATAGAATAGAGTTATTTCTGATCAAACCAAAGCTTTCCACTATTCCATGAGTGTAGAAAGAAAAACCTTGAAATAGTCAGAAAATTATCTTGGAAACCAAGCTACAATAGGATAAATTTAAATACCATGAACCTAAGAAGTTTTCAGAAGGTCCATCTTAAGTTTAGTTACATGTAAAATAAATAAGTCAACTTTATAGAAAGGATCTCTTCTTCTCTTGAACTGTCCAGTAATATAGATTGCTTGGGGCAAGTCATTTGGTTCTGCCTATCTCAGTTTATTTACCTTTAAAAATGAGAATAATAAGCAAAGGATTGTTGTGAGGATTAAATGAGATAATATTTGTGAAGTGCTTTGCAAACATTAAAGTATCATATAAATTCTGTTGTTGTTGTCATATCAGTAACTCTGTGTAAGAGGCAGTATGTCATAGGGCCAGCCTCAGGTTCAGGAAGACCTAGGTTTAAGTACTTCCTCTGACATCTACTGGCTTTGAGATGCTTGGCAAATCACTAAACTTTTAGTGTCCCCTAAATAACTCCATAAGAATGTTGAAGTTAAAGGTCCAGAATCTTGATCCACAACTCCATTTTTAAGGGAACAAGTGCCCTCCACACCCACAAATCTTCAAGTTAAGGTATCAAAACTAGAGGGAAAAAAGATTTCTAAGGGGAAGACTGTATGTCCTTTTGCCATGGTTGATCCCATTTTGAGACTTCTACTTATTTTGTTATCCTGTCATTTTCAATTGTATCCAACTCTTCATGACCCCATTTGAAGTCTTGGCATTCTTCTTGGCAGAATGGTTTGCCATTTCCTTATTCATCTCATTTTACAGATGAGGAAATAAAGGCAAATAGGTTAAGTGACTTGCCTAGGGTCACACAGCTAGCAAGTGGCTACAGCCAGATTTGAATTCATGAAGATAAATCTTCCTGACTCCAGGTTTGGTACTCTGTACACTATGGCACCACCTGCCCATTTATACCACAACTGCCCATTTATGCTTATTTTTATCTATTTATACATTTACACATAAATTTCTACCTCTTTGAACATTTTACACAGCAACAGCAAGAGTATACAATGATCAATCTGGATGGACGTGGCTCTTTTCAACAGCGAGGTGATTCAGGCCAGTTCCAATGGTCTTGTGATGGAGAGAGCTATCTGCACCCAGAGAGAGGACTGTGGGAACTGAGTGTAGATCACAATATAACATTTTCACTCTTTTTGTTGTTGTCTGCTTGCATTTTGTTTTCTTTCTCCTTTTTTTTTCCTTTTTGAGCTGATTTTTCTTGTGCAGCATGATAATTATGCAAATATGTATAGAAGAATTTCACATTGGATTACTTGCCATATAGGGGAGGAGAGGGGAAAAGAGAGAGAAAAACAATTTGGAACACAAGGTTTTGCAAGGATGAATGTTGAAAATTATCTATGCATGTTTTGAAAATAAAAAGCTTTATAAAAAAGAATAAAATAAAATTTAAAAAATGTTAAATAACAAAACATTTCTATCTTTTTTATATCTTTTTCTCTGATGCATTTTATATCTTTATTTTCACTGGTTTTAAGTACCAGGAGCCTGGTAAATTGAGTTTAATTAAAGAAAAACTAAGGTGGTCCTTGGCCCCCCAATATCATCTATCCAAAAACTATACCCCATTCCCCTATGTCAGAGCTGAGGAACAGTAAAAGAAGGGTTATTATTCCTCATTTTTCTTCCTATTCCTGTACAGACCTCAGAAAATAAGGCATCAGAAGGTAGTCTAGTGCAGCATAAACTGAACAGGGGATGGTGATGATGGTGATAATGATGACCATGTCAATGACAATAACAATGATGACCACAATATAAATGACATTTATATAGCACTGGAAATTTTGCAAAGTTATTTGTAGATATTATCAACAAACCTCTCAATACCTTTCAACCTATATTAGGTTGTCCTATAGATACTATCATTCCCATTCTACAAATCAATCAGAAAGCATTTATTAAGAGCCTAAGAGTCACTGGGAATATTAATATAAAAGTGTAATAAATATGCTTTGCCTTCAAAAAGTTTACATTCTATAGAGCAGCAGTTCTTAAGCTTTTTGGTCTGAAGATCTTTTTTCACTCTTAAAAGTTACTGAGCACTACAACGAGCTTTCATTTATGTGGGTTATAGTTTTTGATATTTACTGTATTTGAAATTAAAATAGATACATTTTAAATATTTACTTCATTTCAAAATCACCACAAATTTATTATGTGGTATCACTTCCCCTACCTTCCCAAAAAGAAACAAATTAGTGAAAAGAGTGACGTTGTTTTGTATTTTTGTAAATCTCTTTAGTGTCTGGCTTAATAGAAGACAGATTCTCATGTCTGGCTCTGCATTCAAACTGTTGCAATGTTATTTTGGTTAAAGCACATGAAGAAAATTTGGCCTCATACAGATATGCAGTTGGGAAAGGGAGGAGTATTTTAATAATATTTTTATATAATTGAGAATGATCTTCTTTTATACTACACCAAAATTAAACAGATGGCAATTTCTTAAAGATTAGTTGCAATGAATAATCTGAAACCATATCAATGAACTTTTCATACTACTGTATATTATATTAAAATCCATTGATCTACTTTGCATTGTGAACAGATCTTTTACCCATGTGTGATTTTGTAACATCGTGCATTGGACACTTGGAAAATATTGGTTCACTGAGTTATGTAGATCTTCCCAATGTTGACGCATTTACTTAACAATATTGGGTGGGGGGGACAGTCACATTTGTGATCTCATCAGAAAGTACTTTAAGTATTGGGAAATTATCAAACTCCTGATTTTTAAAGGGGAAAGTGGTGCAAGCTTTCTAAAATTCTGAATTTTGCTAGAAAATTCACATTTTATCATTGATAACAAATAGCTAGTTGTTTTCCTTGAAATGACAGATTCATTTCATTCATTTTTGAGAAAATATCTACTAATTACATCCCACTGAGAAAGTGGTTAGTTGATCTCACAACTCAGATACTTTCAAGACAACAATGCTTTATATACATAATTCCTATTTCATCACACCGATATTAAAAAATGTGTGTACTCAACAGTTGAGATTTAATAAAATTAATAATTTGTATTGCTTCTTCAAGAAAATTTTAAGTAAAATTCATTTTTAAATCTGTAGGTATGACAGTTAAAAAATACAATAATGGCTAGTTGAAGTATCTTGTTTCATGCTTTGACATCAGAGGTTCTAGCCACCATTGCTATTGTGTCATCAATGTAAATGTCAACACTGCTATTCCAGGTTACACCAGGAGACTGAAAAAGCTTATTGGACATTTTGAATATATTAGCACCACTTTGTTTGTTGCCAAATAGTCACATATAAGATCTTCTTTAATGATTAGCTGATGCTCATAACCCATGAATATAAGCAAAAGAGCAAGTCCAGACACATGTGTAGATTAATCTATTTGTAAGGCAAACATACAGTTCTGCATATGAGATACTAAGTATTTAATTTTTTAGCTACAGATCATGTAGACTGGAAAATGTCAATGTACTGTTTTTGAAAACAGTTTTAAATTGAAAAATCCTCTGAAAGGGTCTTGTAGATCTCCAGTATTCTGAGGATGATATTTTTAAGATGCAAGAATACAAGACATTCATTAAGAATGGAGCATTGTCTGGACAACTGGGTCTTGCTCAGACTAGAAGATTGAGATGTGACTCATCCTCCCATCCAGGAAGCTCCTCTTATAAAATTGCAGAAATAAGCTCCACCAGTGTTGTGGGGTGGGGAATTTGAGGTGAAGTTGGTGAGAAAACAGAGGTAGAAAAAGATTAAATGATTTGTCCAAGATCACATCACTGACATTCAAATCCATCTCTTCCCTAATTGCAAGTCCTGTTTGAGAGATTTGGCATAGACTCTTTGGAAATTAAAAACTGGAGGTGGGAGGAGAGAGAAACAATCTTTAGAGATCATCAAATCCAATCTTCTCATTTAGCAGATTAGGAAATAGAAATTAAATAATTTGCAAGTATTTTGTTGGCACTAGGGAACTGGGAGATAGCACCTCCTACTTTTCTCTAAACCTCCAGATTAGATACATCATCTCCTGATACACTTGTGGATTGATTGATCCTTCATGCTCAAAGAGGACCAAAATGACATTGTGATCAGAATCAAGGTACAGTGTTGTCTGACTGTGGCTCATCAGACCAATCTGAGCTCAGAAGACTCTACCACAGGTTGGGCACATTATGAACATTTGGAGTGGAGATGTCTAAATTTGTGCATCTCATGTTTCTTATGAGCTATTCTTCTTTGCTCATAGAGCACAGCATTTTCTTTGACACTAGCAGGTCATGAGGACTAGTCTTGCGCCAATGTCTCTCATGTTTCATAACTAATTCCAAATTCTTTCAGAGAATATTCTTGTATCATTTCTTCTGACATCTATGTGAGTGCTTGTCTTGCGTGAGTTCCCCATAAGATAGTCTTTTAGGCAAACATATTTGAATAATGTGGCCAGCCCATTAGAAATTCTACTCTCTGCAATAGAATTTGAATGCTTGACTATTCAATTTGAGAAAGGACCTCAGTTTCTGGTAACTTACTTTACCAGGAATTCTTCAGAATCTTTCTAAGACAATTCAAATGGAAATGATTCAGTTTCCTGACATGGTACTGGTATACTGTCCAAGTTTCACAGGCATACAATAATGAGGTCAGCACAATGGTGTTCTCTGTAGACTCTCAGTTTGCTAGGTGACCTAATATCTCTATTCTTTTACACTTTCCTTTGGAGCCTCACAAACACTGAGCTATGTCCAGCAATGTGTGTGTCAATCTCAGCATCTATGTGTCCATATGTGGAAAATACAGTCAAGATAAGTGAACTTATTCACAGCATCAAAACTTCTCTACTTGCTGAAATTGATGTTCCATGTTGAGATGATAAGGTGCTGGCTGGTGTAGAACCTTTTTTTTTTCTTGGTGTAATTGTTGGACCAAAGTTAGCACAAGTGACAGAAAATTGATCCATACATACTCTGTTGTATCTCAATCTCAGAGGCCACATTGAATGCATAAGCATTTGTGAATAAAAAAATCATGCACCAATTCTCCTCCACTTTAGTCATTTCAAATTAAGTCATTTACCATCAGTGCAGTAGTTAACTTCAATGCTGTTTTTATCCTTGTTGAAGACATTTACATTGAAACCATCATGGTAAAAAGCATGGGATCAAGCACACACTTCAGATTCACTCCATTGGTGACTGGGAAAACATGAAAGTTTCATCCATTATCCAGAACCCATGCAAGTGTGCCATGATGGAACTGATGTAAAATACTGATGAACTTTTCTAAATAACCAAATTTTACCATGATCTCCCACAGGGCCTCACAACTGACAATATAAAAATCCTTGATCAGATCAACAAATGTGTCCAGAGCTCTATTCAGTTTCTGTCATTTCTCCTGGAGTTGTCAGGCAACAAACGCTATATCAACCGTTCTTCAGCCTTTTCAGAAGCCACAGTGACTCTCAAATGGATGGCCAACTTCTGGGTGGAGGATTAATCATAGGTCTTTGACTCATAAATTGCCTTCAGGGCATCATAAAAGTGTTTAGGATTATTACTATCTTCATAAAACTAAATATCACCTGCCTTTTTACTGAAGCAAGAATCCTGCATCTCTCTAGGATTTGCTTGTACTTTTCTTTTGATGCAATTAAATACTGCCTTCTTAGAGACAGATGAACTATTCTGCTGTTAAATCCCATGGAGCTCTTATTTTTCATTTAGTAGTTTCTAAATTTCCCCACCATTTTCATCAACCTAATCTTGATGTTGGCAAATGTTCTGACCCAGATGAGTAAATGTGATGCTGCACACTAAGTCTCTGAAAGCTGCCCACTCCTTTTCTGCTCCAACTGTATGTTGGCTCAGCCTTTCCTCTTAAGTACTAACAAACTGTTCACACACAGAGAAGCATTCAAATCTGTTGATGTTGAGATTCCTGGTAGTCATCTTGTCTTCAATCTGCCACTTTTATTGAATGGAGAAGATAAGTCTATGATCAGTCCAGCACTCTGTGCTACACATTGCCTTTGTCATTCTCACATCCTGTCTGTCTCTTCTCCTTATAATGACAGTATATTAAAAGCTACTTTTTGCTTTGAGAATGCATCCATGAAGTTTTATTTCATTTAGGTAAATGGAAGACAGTGTGGGTGATGAGGTCATGAGATGCACAAGTCTTCCACAGTAAGGAAACAACATTATTGCTATTTCTACCTCTATTCCTCACAAGGACTCTCTGCCATATTTGTAGCCTGTGCCTTCTCTTGCATTAAAGCCACTCAGAATAACAAGCTCATCATCTTTCAGTATAGTTGATGTATGTTGATGAGGGTGTCCAGACATTCATAAAGTTTCTCTGGCTCTGTTTTGATCAAAAAAATATGCCAGCTTCACAATGCACCCCAACACTGTTACCATTCCAAAAAAAGATACATGTCTAGCTCTTTGACAAGTTGGTTTTCATTTGTCAGCTTTGTTTCATTCAAGGCTGCTGATTTCTCTCATAAAAGTTGTCTTTCAGGTCTACTGAATTTCATGTTGTTCATCTTCTGGTAGCTAAACCGAGGGTGATAATATTGTCAAGTTTGTCTCAGGTTGACTGTCAAAGTCTCCTGGTCAGGAACCCAGCCTCAAAGCTACCTCCAGATATCTTTTAAGACACATCAATATAACTGGTAGGGCAGGTAAGGACTGTGCAGAAATCTAGAACTAAACCTGTTTTCCTCAGTGGCTCTCATTGTTACTCTGCCTGGATTCTTTTCTCAAGACTTAATATACTCCCACCCCATGTTGTCCTCTCCATTTCAGTGATACTAAAACCCTAACTGTTGAAGAGCAAGCCCCCACCTCCAACCTTACACAATGTTTCCTTACAGTTAACATAGTATTTGAATTATATTTTTGTCTCCACTCTTTAATGATAAACTCCTAAATGTCAAGGATTATATTTTATAAGTTACTCTATGTTTAAAGCTTATTTTTATAAAACTCTTCTTATTAATAAAGATTGATTACTCAATGCTTACCTGCTTTTGTGAGGATGGGAGCTATTAAAAGCTTAGGAAAAGAGGATCCTGGCTTTCGGGTTTCCAGCTTTAAGAAAGAAAATTTTATTTAGATCCCTGAAGGAGAGAAAGACTCTGGGATCTAAGATGAAATGTAAAGGATCTAGAACTTTAATCATATCCCTATCACTAGCTTACCATACTAGAGACTTTGGGCAATTTCCATTTGAATAAGATTAGATTTTCTCTTGGTTGATATCTCAGGCTCAGACATTTGTTAAGATAATGAGTAATTAGGAGTTCATCTTGAACCTAAAATTTTTTTCCTGTAGATTAGTATATTGGAGGCGTTGAGATGGAGAGTAGATAGATATAATTCTATCCCAGCTTTTTCCCTCTCTAAAAAGAGCAGAGTACCCAAACTGATTTCCTAATCAAAGGATAGAGGAGACTATAGAGAGATGTACTCTATATATATGTCCACATATGATGTCTAGATGTGAGTCACAGATGTCCAGACCCGTGTGGACATAGATAACCAACAGAGGCAACAAAGAATCTTTCTCTCTCTGCATGTTTGTGTGTGTGTGTGTGTGTGTATACATATATACATATACATATATATGTATACACACATATATACATATACATATATGTATATGTATATATGTATATACACACACAGAAAAGCTGCTTTCAAATCTTCTCTCTGACACATACTATGTGTGTGATTCTAACAAAGTTTCTTAACCTTTTAGTGAGAGAAAGAAATCTTGCCACCTGCTTTGTCAGTTTCAGAAAGGAATATTAAAAATCTTGGAATGAAGAGAAGATTTGAGTGTCAGAGTGATTATCTTATCCTTATGATCCAGAGGTCAATGGTCAATGAACTTTGTTTTTGATGGAAAATGTCAAATTGGGTTCAGAAACTATCTTTTTCTGAACATGTGAGTAAAAGTATTGGTGGTATATTATCATCCTAAATTTCAAGCACTGTGTGCTCTTCCAGAAGTGTAGGTGGTTGTCCCTGCCTTCTCCTCTCAGGGAAAATCACTGCATGGTGGTGATTAAGTGTTGGCAAGAACCTGGGTCTTTAGAGTTAAAAGCCCTGTCAATATTTAAATTCTCCCCAACTGTTTGAGCTCAATCCAGTTTAACCACATGAGGCCTGAACTCTAGGTCATGCAATGTTTCCATATCATTCCAAAGTCTGCATGTCACTGCCCTATTTCCTCTATCCCTTCACTATAGACTCCAAAATGAACTTCAGAAGCAATGGAACTTCCCACATGCCCAATGAGTACCCCAGGAGCAGCCAGCAGAGGGTGCTAAGGGACTAATGCTTTTTCTGGGGTCAGCACGCTGGGAAATAGGTTCCAGCTTCCTCCTGATCTAAATTTGCACCATTGTGAGGAATAGAAAGGGAGAAAAGGACAAAACCCACCCCCTCTTAAAAAAATAAAATAAAATTATGTGCCTGAATATTAATAGTGCATAAGTCTAATATAATTATGGTTAGTAATAGTGCACAAGAGATCAATGATGTGTGGAATGTAGTGGAAATGTGTAATGGAATGGACACAGACTCTGAAATCAAAGAATCTAGCTGTGAATCTCAGCTTTGCCTCTGAGTACCTATATTATATTTTTTGTTCATTTGTATATGACTCATCGTGACTCTATTTGGGCCATGTCCTTCTCCAGGTCATTTACAGATGAGGAAATTGAGGTAAAGTGTTAAATAACTTGTTCAGAATGATATGCCTAATAAGTCACTAAGGCTGAATTTGACTCAGGTCTTCCTCACTCCAGAACTAGAATCACCTAGCTGCCCTTAAGTGGCACTGGTTGAGTCATATCATCACCATGTCATATCACCTCAGTTTCTTTATTTGTAAAATGAAGGGGTTTGGGCTAGAGGATCTCTGAGGTTCCTTCCAGCTCATGACTCTATGATTCCATAGTGTATCATTTAAAATTTCTGAAACCTTAGTTCCCCAATGCATCAGAAAAATATAAGACTCGTGGTACCCATTTTACAGGGCTGTTACAAGGATGAAAGGAGATCATGAATAATTTCAAATATGTGAACTCATATTGGGCAGTGAGTAAATGTTTTGATTAGGATCATGGTTTTCTTTTTTTTTTTTTTAACTCATTGATCAATGATTCTAGAGAGAATAAATAGTTTGGCATCTTCAACATTCCTTCTTCTCTTTTCCAATAATACTCTAACCCTCCCACCCTCACCCCACCCCCATCCAAGGCCATCTTTAAAACAAAAACCTGCCCTTGAATATTACTTCTGTTGGGATCCACTAATGTACAACCTGAGAGTGTCAGAATCTAGCATTCACCCAGTGGAAGGTACTCTCACCCAAACCCTCTAGAAAGCACTCAGATTCACAATGCTCAAAACATAGAACATTGATATTTATAAATTAAAAGACATGAAAAGGACTCACATCTGAGGCTATAAGAAAATCAAAGACCATTCCCAGGCATTTATCTTCCCTAAAAAACCTAAATAGCATCCATGTCTCCAATGTTACCCTATGTAAAGCTCCCTCAAATGGTACAGGGAAGCCTGAATTTATTCTTCCATTAGTTTCTCCTCTCCAACATCTCTATCTATTCCATACTGCTTTCTAGTTGTTATTGTTGATCCTTCATTTTTGATGAAAACCCATGATATCCCTGGTGATGTCTTGAGTTGCATGTGAATTGGATAGAATTGGACAAAGTCTTCCCCCTTACTCTCTTTCTGATTCATTGATATCCAAAGGCAAGACAAAAGTTAAGATGACTGGCGATAATTTGGGATACAGTGGATTACCTTCACATCTTCAATGTCTGGCCAAGCTCCAATGACTCTGCTTCAGCTGTTTGGGGGAAAAAATGTTCCCATGCCTGTATTCTGCCCTGAGGTAGGCACCCCTCTGACTCACAGATTTGAGACCTGCTGGTTACTCTTGACCTGGTTTAATCCATCTGCTGAGAAAATCTTACTAGGGTGAGGCTGCTGTATATGGTATGACTTGAAGCCATAGGTGGGAGTTGGGTGGTAAGTAGACACCAAAGAGGAGCAGGTATGAAAAGATCTTGGCAAGCTCCAGTGGTGCTATCCCCCCAGAGTACCCCATACACTCCACTCTTGTAAATATGTCTGGTTTCCAGCTCTCTTCTGTTCCTTCAGGTGTTACGGATCTCTCCAACTTCCCCTCATAAACTATCCTCAAGCCTTTGATGATTCTCTCTTTTGGGTCACTCCGACCTGATCATGGACCTCAGGGAACCCTCAGTTCCATTCCAGCAAATGATGTTCATTACTTCTTCTCTTTGGGCATTTCCAAGTGAGAGCCCCTCCAGTCTTGGGTCACACAATCTCATTATCCTTGCAAAGGGTCTTCAGATAGCTATGTACTTTCTTTTTAGATTACTCTAATAAGTCACTGTTTTCCTATTTGCTTTATTCTCCCTCAATAAATGGAGCTGCTCAGTAGTTCATGAAATAGAGCCACATCTTGCTAAGTTCAAATATGACCTCCAACATTTACTAGCTCTGTGACCCTGGTCAAGTCACTTCACTCTGCCTCAGTTTCCACATCTGTAAAACAAGCTAGAGAAGGAAATAGCAAGCCACTCCAGGATCTTTGTCAACAAAACCCCAAATATGGTCTTGAAGAATTGATTACAACTGAATAACAATAACAAAACCCTTAGTAAATGGTTACAGAGGATTCATAGCAAAATCTTTAATTATTGCAGTTGAGAGAGGCATGGTAATTCTGTCTTTTCATTCTCCTATCTTTCTCTGGGACTTCTGTACAGGGTAAAACAAATTAACTAGAATGCTCACAAAAGGAAGGCAGAAGAGGACCTGAAGCTCTTCCTAACTACTTTCAAGGGAGAGAAACAATTCTGACCTGGGAACAAAAATTAGTTTTCCTTAATATTCTCTGGCCAATTAGTAGCAAACAATTTTATGAGGACAGGAGTTATGTCTTATTTAAACTTTGCATTTGTCCCAGAACTTAACACATTGCTATTCATACAGATCACTTAAATATTTGTAGAGTTGCACTGAATCACTCAGCCTTGCTTCCTGACAGCAACTAGCTCTGTCCAATTCTTTTTTCTGGATTGATTAGGGTTGCTATGGTGAGCAATCAATCTAACTGGTCCCTCTGGGACTGGAGGAAGCTTAGGCTAACTTATGTGACTGACTAAAGCTACTATCCCTTCCTGCTTGTCCACCACCTTACTCAATTACTAGTTATGTTCAAATACAATTTTCCTCTCCCTGGCTAAAGTGCTCCCACCCCTAGTTTGCCAGGTCTCCTCATTCCTCATTCCCTAACTGCCCCAATGTTTTATTAGGTCAGGCTGTCTCTTATTTTAGCTTGTAGCTACTTACCTCTCTAGAATAAACATGGAATTCAGGTTGTGATGGAATACCACTATGGCATAATGTGTGTCTCATAGTGTCATATAATTATTATCTCCTATATATTTATCAAGTCATTTGAATCTAACCAACCATGTCTCCTCACATATAAAATAGGGAGAAGTGAAATCTGAACTTAATGATTCTCTGAGATCCTTTCCAGAGCTAACATTTTATAACAATGAACTTTAAGTGTTAGTAAGAGTAGAGGAGAAAGGAATGACTAATAAGTACATAAAACTTAAGGCCATTCATAATAAAAGTTGGATTTCAATTATAGATACAAAAAAGCTTTTGATGAAATCTAATAACCTTTCATAGCAAAATACTAAAAACAGGAATATATCTTTCCTTAATGTGGTCATTATAGTAAATTAATATGATAAAAAAAATCTAACTATCTAAATCTAATAATCAACATTGTATGTAATGGAGAAATACCAGAAATTTTTCAATAAAATCATGAGCAAAGTAAGAAAATTGTCACCATTATTTTTAATACAGTTCTAGAAATACTAACTATAGCAAAATAAAAAGATAGGCCTAGGAAAAATAAAACTATTGCTTTTTGCAAATAATATGATGGCTTACTAACAAATCCTAAAGAATCAAATAAAGCTAATTAAAACAATTACTTCAGCAAAGTAGCAGAATATAAAATTAATTCACACAAATTATCAATATTTTGTTACCAACAAAATCAAACATGAAGTAAGGAAAAGAAATTAAATTCAAAGTAAGTATAGAATACATAAAATATTTGGAAGTCCAGTTACCAAGACATACACATACTTTATATCCATACAATTACAAAACATTCTTTACAGAAATATGAATCTAAACAATTTGAAGGATATAAATCACTCTGGGTCTGGGTCATACCAATAGAGTAAAAATTCAACATTGTTCAGTGTCATAAGAATCAAATTTCCAAATGGTTAATTCATAGAATAGGGATAGAAAAAATTTCAGGAGGAAAAACAACTCAAGAAACTGAAAGGGAAAAAAAGTTTGTTTGTTTGTTTTTTTTTAAATGGGACTAGTTCTCAAATTATACTACAGAGTAGCAATCATTAAAATTAATTGTTACTGGCTAAAAAGAAGGCAGTTAGGAGGTACAGTAGAGTCCTAGGCCTGAAGTTAGAAAGACACATCTGAATTCAAAGATGGTCTGAATTTAAATACTTAACTAATTGTGTGACCCTGGATAAATCACTTAACCCTGTTTGCTCTTGGTTTCTCATCTGGAAAATGAACTGAAGAAGGAAATAGTAAACCATTCCAGTATCTTTCCTAAGAAAACTCGAAACCCACAAAGAGCTGAACATGACTGAAAACCACTGAACACACACACACAAAAAAGAAAAGTTAATCAATGGAACAAATTACTAAATCCACAAGATGCAGAAACAATTAAACATAATAGCATAGTTTTCAAGAAACCCAAGAATTCCCAAATATTAGAGTAGGAATTCACTGTTGCCTGGCAAAAATTAGATCTAATATCTTACACAGATGGTGTAAGTTCTAAAATAAGCTTTAAATGTACTCAGCACCTAGATATAAAAAGTTAGAGGAGTAAAAGAGAACCTTTTACAACTGTGGGTAGGGAAGAGTTTTTGACCAAAGAAGCGATAGAGAGAATCACAGATGATAAAATGGACAGCTTTAATTATGTAAAATCAAAAAGGTTTTGTACAAACAAAAACAATGTCATTAAAATTAGAAAAGGTAGGAAGAAAATATTAGCACAAACTTCTCTGAAAAATGTCTAATATTTAAAGCAAAAAAAAGTTTATTTTAAACATTTAATGTTTAATTTGGGGATCAAGTGATTCCCAAATACAGAAATGATTAAAGGTACGAATTGATAGTTGAAAGAAAAAGATGAGATGCAAGTTAGTCCAACCATTATGAAAGAATACTCTAAATCACTAATGATAAGTTAAAATGAAAATTAAAAAATTAAAATTCTTTTTCACATCTCTCAGATTGGCAAAGATGATTGGCAAAAGAAAACAACAGGTTTTGGAAGGACTGTAAATAGTTAGGTACATTGCTAGTTCTCAGTGAAGCTAGGAATTGATCTAGCCATTCTGGAAAACAGTTTGGAAATATGCCTTGACATCCTTAAAAAGTCATTAAACTATTTTTTAAAAATTATTTGATCCAGCAATATTATTAGGCTCATATTTTTAAAAGCTAAAAGAAAGAGGAAAAGGACAACTATGTACAAAAACATTCATGGTAGCTCTTTTTGTTGTAGCTAAGAACTAGAAGTAAACATGGTGTCTGTCAGTTTGGGAGTGACAGAGTAAATTATGGTATGTGGATGAAATAGACTATGATTGTTGGAATCTTTACAAACTGTTAAGTCATTAGAGTTGATAGAGACAATAATTATCTAATTTAGCATGGTTCAGTATGATTGATCTAATCCTATAAGGAAATGTTATGGGCCAGAAGAAACAAGGTACTAAGTAGAACTAATTGATACAATGCTTGTGTTCACACCAGTACTCATTGGAGTTCACAAGTATGGGAGAGTCACAAAGTAAACTTTGTGACTTTGTGAATTCTCACCTCCCTTAGATGTGCCTCCAGAAGGAGGAGTCAACCTTTGGGAGACCATATATAATAAGAGGCTCTTAGCTTCGGGTTAGTTAGTTACTTTGGGTTAGAGAAAGTGGAGCTGAATTTAGATTGAGAGCCAGAAGCCCTCTCTCAGAGGCAAGACAGATTCAACTTGGTGCTGGCTCTGGAGGCTGAAGAAAGCAGAGGCAGAAGCGAAGGACAAAGCTGTAAGAGCTCTTGGAACCAAGCAGAGAGATAGGCCTCTAAGCTAACCAGGCTATATTGGAAGCAATAAAAGATCTGAACTTTTATCACCTGGCTGCATTTTAGGTGATTATTACTTTCAACTGAAACTAAGGCTGCCTCTAGAAAACCTCCCCGAGAAACCTGCTTTCTCCCAGAGAGAACCACCATTATTATTATTTTAAAGAAGAACAAGAACTCCAACATTTTGGCGCCGGAACAGGGACTTGAACTCACTGCCAGAAAGAACCATCATTATATTATTTTAAAGAAGAAAAAAGAACACCACATATGATGATATAAGAAATTATCAAAGATGCAGATTCAGAGATGTAAGAATTGATACAAAGTGAAGTAAGCAGAACCATGAAAACAATACAAAAATTAGAACATTATAAAGGAAGGCAACTTTGAAAGACTTAAATATAGTGATCAATGTAATGAATAAACCCAATTTCAGAACAAGAATGAATTATATTTTCCCACTTCTTGATGGAGAGGGGATGAACCAGCAATGAAAAATAGGACATGGATTTTCTGGCACAGCCAAATTTTGGATATATTTTGCTTCAATATACTCAATTGCTGCAAGAGAGAGCATTTTGTTACATTGTTTTGTTTGGGAGGGAACTTATGATTGGGAAAGAAAGTGTGATAATCAATGGAATAGATTAGTAAATCCCCTCCCCCATTAAGAGTTATTTATAAAATAAATTATATTTATTTTATACTATATATAATATATATTATATGTAAATTAATAAATAAATTTATAAAAAACATAGGAAAAAGCAAAAGGAAACTCAGAGTCACAGACAAGCAGAACACTATTAGAATTACCAATTAATTTTGTTATGTACTTTAAAAATCCCCGAGCAATACAGAATTGAAACTTATGATGTCATAAATAATTCTCCTTTCTATTCTTTTTATATATGGAAATTCATAAGAAATATACAAATTCATAAGAAAAATAACAATAAAAACAGAATAATTAATATCACACCCAATTACAATGATTAATTCATTTTAAGTCTAAGGAGCAATATAATGGTTCCTAAGGTTCACTTGGTTTTTCCTTTTCTTAAGCCTTAGGAGGTTTGTATTACATGAAAACATCTATGTTCTCTCATAATCATTCTGAGGCTGCAGTTAGGAAAAAATTCCAAAAGCAGAGTTGGGATTTGATGACAAACTTTACATTTATCACCATATCTAGTTAACTCCTGTTTTCTGTGATTGAGAAAAAGTAAGTTTACTGGAACATGTGAGCAATTTAAAGAGAGAGAGAGAGAGAGAGAGAGAGAGAGAGAGAGAGAGAGAGAGAGAGAGAGAGAGAGAGAGAGAGATTACATTATAATATCTATGAATAGACAGACATCAGGAAGGGGAAGTTGGGAAAATAATTGACCTTTTTCAGGACTTCCCTTAGCCTAGATCCTTCTCTCCAAGATGCCTATGAAGCAAATGATTTTCATCAATATCTTCATTCTCTGCCATAGTTCCATCTTCCCTTTGCTACATGTTTTTCCAGCTTCTTAAAGAATATTTTCCCCCAAATGTGAGATACCTTCTCCCTTTTAAACAAAATACTTAAGGCATGACCCAATCTCTCACATAATGACTTTGATTAATTCAAGGAGGTGTGGAAGCCCCATCTACCTTCCCTTCTGATTATTTGGTTCCACTTTTTTTATGTTAAGCATGTGCAATTTTCCTTAAATATATTCCACATTTGTCATGTTGCACAAAAGAAATCAAATCAAAAAGGGAAAAAAACAGAAGGAAAAAAGCAAACAAATAATAATAAAGATTAAAATCTTTGCTTTGATACACATTCAGTCTCCATAGTTCTCTCTTGGAATGTAGATGGCACTTTCCATCACAAGTCTATTGGGATTATCTTGTGATTCGCTTTTTTTTTTTTTAAGTGTTTTAACCTGGTTAGGGCCCAAATCCAAATGAGATGGTTTCTACCCCATCATAGCATTACCAAAATAAATATATAACTTCTTTAGTGTGTATTCTTATATTCATACTGAAAATCCCTCCCAATTCCTCCACTAAAGTCCTCTTCCACTGCATCACCCAGGTGATAAACCTAGATTCTCAAAAACTATCTAAAGGAAGCATAAATAGAATGGTATAGTGGAAAGAAAACTGAGTTTGGTCCTGGTTTTGAAATCTGTTTCTGCTACTTATATTTTAGACCTTGAAAAAATTCCTTCACCTCATCTACAAAAGGAAGGACTTGGATCAGGGAGCCCAAGAATCTTTCCAGTTCTAAATCTAATAACATGGACTAACTGGAAACTTGAGATTCAGAAATTTTGAGTTCTAATTCATAGATTTAGATGAATCTATGATTCATTCTTTGGATTTTCTTGATGTAATTTTCAAAGGTGACTCCTGGAAGGCCAAAGACTTGCTTGTACTCCTCCCCTTCCCCAAAATTGCTTATTTGACAATGCTGCCTAAAAAATCCAGTTGTTAAAAGAGTTTTGCTGCTCATTAAGAGTCAGTTAGATGGTACAGTGGATAAAATATCTGGAGTCAGAAAGTCAGCAATTTCAGTCATATCCAACTAACTCATCATGACTCTAATTGGGATCTTCTTGGCAAAGATACTGGGGTGGTTTTTCCTTCTTCAGCTCATTTTACAGATGAGGAAACTGAGGCAAACAGTTAAATGATTAGCCCAGAGTCACACTGCTAGTAAGTTTCTAAAGCCAAATTGACTCCAGGCCTGGCGTTCTATGCATTGTACCACTTAGCTGCCTGCACTTCCTAACTGTGTGACCGGATAAGTCACTTAAACTCTATGTGCTTCAGTTTCTTCAACTGTGAAATGGGACCAATAATAGCATGGATAAATCAAATGAGAAAATGTTTAGAAAGACCTGGCACATAATAGGTACTTAATATATGTTTCTTTCATTAAGACAATTTAATGTCTTTGTTGGAGGAGAATGAAATGAGGGATAGTTGAGGGGGGAAGATTGCAGTATAATTCTAGAGGGATTATGAAATCCTTTTATTTTCCCATCAAATTTGGACAAGAATTGCATGAGAAAAAAAGGTCTGGGTAGGTTGTAGTCTGCACTGATAGAGGAAATATATACATCCATGAAAATATGGTTCTATTGAAGTCTATGATATCAATATTTTCTGATTCTTCATATCCATCATCCTATCAATCAGTTTTTCAACCATTCTTTAACAAAGTACCTTGAGAAACAGTTGAGCAATAGTTTTATATTTTTATCCATTGTAAGGACTGGAAAGATTTGTAGTCCTAGGTAATTTGCCTTTTGTCACTCTCATCATCATGGGCTCATATAGCTAGAGCTTGAAGAGTTCTTAACTTATCATTTATAGTGGATGAGAGCTCAGAGGAATCTCTTTTCCAGTGAATAACAGGAGAAAAGTTTAGAAAATTAGCTACTGGCTGGAATGGGATGCAGAAAGGTATTCTTTGTCTCTCTTCATCATTAAAAATTATTCATTATTCACATTCCTTTACAATAGATATTCTAAAAATCATAGCCAGAAACAAGTTCCCAGGTTATCTTTTGAACATAAGTTGTTTGGGGAGATCAGCTAGTAATCACCCCATCCACACTGTTGTATTTGAGCAGATTATGAAACAAAGCTACAGTCTCATGTGGTTATATCTTAACCACTATCTGCAGGGAGCTTGCTGGCTCCACAGTCAAGACCAGCCATTCTACAGGAGGGAATCTGTGATGAGTTCTGTAAGTGAGATTCAGTAACATCTGTAATTCTGATTAAGTGTTCTGAGTCTCTTCCCTTTCTAATGATGTTCTAGAATACTAATGGCAATAAAATCATTCAGTATTCTTATATATATACTGAATACTTGGATGTGAAGTGTGGTGCTAATCTATAGGAAATCTTAAATCTCACACATTTGTGTACTTAGAATCATAGATTGTTTTTATCTAGAAGGGACTTTAGATATCATCTAGTCCAAGCCTTACTTTACAAATGGGGAAACCAAGGCTCAGATTACTTAAATATCTTATCCAAAATCACACAGCTATTACCTTTTAGGAATTTGAATCTTATTTTAAAATCCATTGTTTTTTTTTTTTTTCTTACTCTATGTGTTGTGTTCCTCCAATAGAATTTAAGTTTAAGCATAGGGACTGGTTTTTTTTTTTAATATTAGTATCCTCTTTACTATTCATGGGGTTTTCTTAGCAAAGAGAGAGGTGTTTGCCATTTCCTTCTCCAGTGGATTAAGGCAAACAGACATTAATTGATTTGTTTAGGGTCATACCACTAGTAAGTGTTTCTTATCATGCTGTTTTTCTATCTTCCCAACTAGAATAGAAGCTTTTTAAGTGTGCCTAAAACTAGGTCTTTTATGCTATTCACACACCAAATAAGCCAGGTTAGCTAGAATTCAGTAGAAGGAAATAAATAAACATGTACGATATGTCAGGGTCTTTACAGATATTATCTTATTTGATCCTTAGTACGATCCTGGGAGGTATTTAGCAATTCAGAAAAATGAGGCAAAAAAGGAGTAAATGACTCATCTAGAGTGATCCAAGAGTTAGCAGATGTCTGAAATTTGATTTGAACTCAGCACTCTATTCATTGTACATGACAACTATCAGGTGAGCAATAATATAAAATTGATCTGGAAAGATAGGTTGAATCAGAATATGAAGGACTTTAAATGCCAGAATAGATTATATGATATCCCAAAGTCAACATGGAGCCATTAAAGCTTCTTGAGTAGAGAAACGGCATGATCAAACCTGACTTTTAGATATGGTTTGAAGAAAGGGAGAAACTGAAGGTTGGAAGAATAATGAACTGGCTGTTGCAATAGTTCAACCAAAAACAGGGTTTCAAATAAGGGTGATTCACTGCAGTAAACTGAATGTAGGCATTTCCTGTGAGTTTTAAGAACTTTAAAACAAGTCTTGATCAGTTTCTCCTATGCATTTCAATTCCTACTCTTGGCAGCAAAGGCTTCTCCACATGAGTACCCACATCATCTAGAGCCCAGTTTTTCAAACTGTGGTCTGAGACACATAACTGAATGTTGGGATCATGAAGTTATGGCTTATTTTCAGCAAATATATGTTTTCTACATCTATTTTATATACCTATGTACTTGGAGTCAGATAAAAAAATTCTTGGTCAAAAAGGGGGCACAAGTGGGAAAAGTTAAGAAGTTCTGATAAAAAAAGAAGAAAACCCATGCATGAGATGTAATAAATGAGTTATTAAAGGATAATCTTCATAGCTAGCCAAGATCTTGAGAGGAAGTGGAAACCAGAGAGGGACTGCACATCTATGCTGAGATTAGTGTGGTTGAATGGCAGCTCCTCTTAATATAACTTTTCAGGTTTTTTCCTTTGTACAAGAAAAGTGTTATATCTGATATGTGTTAGGACTACCACACTTTCTTTGCTTTGGGATGGTAGGAGGGAGTTCCAGGGTGATAACTGTCTTATCTTTTTTAAGATTGGAGTTAAACCATCCCTTTTAAGCTCTGAAAAATTTTGACTAAAATGAATACTCAGAACTGCAAATGGCCTTCTACACCTCTTTGAATTAATTGAAACTTTTTCATGATTTTGTCATGCTCTAAGCAATTTGTATAGAAGAAAGAAGCTGTCTTGGCACTTGAGGATGAGGGTCTGCTTTCAGGGACTTGGAGCAAGCAGTGTATTTCTAGCATGCCTCTGAAAGGCAACTAAGCTGTGGCAGAGAAAGCAGATATTGAGGAAGGTATCAATGGCTCTTCAAGAATCTTGGAGTGAAGGACCCAAGGAAAGCTCTGCTCTTTCCCCAGTTTCTCTTTTCCAGATGCTTTCTATATAAAAACACTCTAATAAAATCTATTGTTTTGTTACCTGTTTCTCATAAACTAATTTTGCAACAGCCATAAAGAGGCTAGTGGGAATCTAGGGATAAATTAAAAACATAGGGTAAGGCAAAGATTCTAACCTTCTCATATGTGTTAGGAATTTTCCTAACTGGGGAGTTGGAGCAATTGTAACTGAACCCAAAACTTTTCATCTAAAATACATTCCCTAAAGCCAAAAAAAGAAAGGAACCAAGTGAACCATTATATTGTTTTCTAGGATTAAAATGAGATAATTATTGTAACAAGGTGTTACATCTGTTATCTTGGCTCCTACATCTAGGTTTTGGAATTTTTTAACATTGTAATTGAAGGAGGAAAATATAGGAGAAAGAGAAATGGAGAGTCTGACTCAACCCACAGCTGAATTTGGGCCTCTTCTCATAGAGATAGGAGCCTGCTTTTCATGACCTTGATTGGACTTCTCAGAAACCCTCCCCTGCAGAAATGGTTATGAGTTCATGACCAAGAACAAGATTTGCTATGACCTACATTTCTGATTTAACTCTTAAGTCCCTTCAACCAATTCTTTACAGCTAGCCAATGTCTTGAGTAACTGTAAATCTCCAGATTTTAGGTATGCCATATATACAATTAATAACATTGTTATTATTGTTATTAACATTGTTAACATTGACCTGGACCTTTTGTTCAGTATTTTATATAAGCAGGTCTTGCATCTAGGAAATGGGCAGATGCTTGGAGCTAGAATGGAGTTCAACATAGGTAGTAGCAGTGAATTAGAGAAATAGAAATGTATCCTCTGTGTACCTTTGGAGGTAAAATTAACAATATTTAGCAAATGAATAGATGGGTTAAGGAGAATAAAGAATTGAAGATGACTCCTAGGTTGTGAACCTGGGTAGCTGGAATAATGTTGCCCTTAACAGGAACTGCACTGAAATGTTATTTCAATCATATGATAAGGATGGAATCAAGATCCTCAAGGATTGAAAAGGGAATAGAATATGAGGAAGCAGAGACAATGAGTGTTTTTTCCTAGAAGTTTCAATATGAAAACAAGAAAAGATATAGGCATGACATTTTGAGGGAATGTTAAAGTAAAGTCAAGTTGGAATTTCGTGTTGAAGATGAAGAGGGAAGTTCTGACAAGGTAAACCCTAAGTAAAGTTTGAAAATGGAAAATGGTATATTGAAATATAAATGTCCACAAGATGAATTGAGCCTTCATTCTAAGACAGGTACTTTGATTTTTAACAAAATAAATTCCTGTGTGTGAGTCATAGTGGAATTTCCTGACATTTGAAATATATATATATATAAACAATGTCCAAACATCCTTTATTCATTTATCTCAGGGTTTCAGGATCATAGTAATTTTGGGGGAAAGAGATAAAACACATTATAAAATACTAGTTATTGATATCATAATCATCATCACTGAGAGGCAAGGTGGTATAACTAATAGAAAGCTAATCTTGGAATGGGGAAGAGCTCACCATAAATCCTCAGACACAAGATGGTTCTATGACCCTTTGGCAAATCACCTCTTAACCCTTTAAGACTAATTTTCAGGGCAGTTGTCAATTTGTATTGATAGAAGGAGTTTCCTCGCCAAAAGAAGAACCAATGAATACTGTTCTTGTTTGGAGCCAGTTCTTTAACTATAATAATTTCTCTGAATTCCAGGAGTGAACAATGCATGATTCCTTGGGAGAAAGCCATACTAAAGGTTAAAGTTGAAGACAGGAAATCAGCTGAGAAGGCTGGAGGTGTTTCTCCTTGCTGACATCTACTGTTGAGATTTGAGCTTTTCCTTTATTCTGCAAAGGTAGTAGCCAGTCATTGTTGCTGTGGCACAAGGAGCAGAGAGGCACTATTTTTGCCACTTTGCTTCTAGGAGGAATGATGCTAGGATAAGTCCTGGCCTGCTGCAACTGTGCCAATGCAGAGAAATGGGGAGCAGACAGCTGGGTAACCCAGCCATTCAGTTACAGGACTGGACTGAAAGTCAGGAAAATCTTAGGTCAAATTTGGCTTCAGGCATTTAGTAATTGAGTGACTCTTAGCTTTGCCATTTAAATGTTGCCTCATCTGTGAGGTGAAGTGAATGCTTAAAATCAAATGAGATTTTTTTTTTTAGCATTGCTTTGAAAATCTTAAAGCATTATCTAAATGCTAGATGTTATTATTATTATTATCTATTAGCTGGCTCTGACCAGGAGCTGCAGACCAGTGTGCAGAGAGTCTAGTCTGGAGAACTTAATCCAGATGGAGTGGCAAGCTGGAGGAGTATCCCAAACCTCAGTGACTGAAAAGAATACCAGGAAATGGTTCCAATCCCTGTCAATTCTTTTATAACATTCACTTTGTTGAGTCGAGGATTTGGATCTTATCACTGGATGACAGGGCCTCTTCTTCCTTCTCCTTTCCCTTTCTAAAATTCATGTGTATTGAGGAACAATTGGGCAAGAACTTCCATGAAAGGGAAGTGCTCAATGGTTTCTCCTCAACTTTACTATGCTTTAAAAAAAAAAAAAAAACTTATACAATACAGATTCCAAGAAAAAGACATTGTTTCTATAACATCAACATAGGAGATAGGAAATTTTCCAGAAGTTGAGGTTCAAAGCAGAAATTTCCATATTTTAATCTTCCCAAGAAGAATTTTCTTATGTATTCAAGCTTGATTCAGAAGCTGTCCTGGGCCAAGTGTGCTAGTGGAGGCTGGGGGTTTTGAGTAGCAGAAGGGTTAAAAATGTTTGCACTATATTTATGCATTTGCACTAAGTCTGGCACCAACATGGTGAATTTTCAAGAGTGGAGGGCCATCAGAGTGCCTGAGGGGAACCGGCCCAGATAGGAAAAACAGCAACCAGTTAAAAGTTTCCCTATAGATCAGCATTGGATTTGGGCCCATAGTGGCTCAAACTCATGAGATTGGGAGACCTAGTCTCAAAAAACAAAAACATAGCATCACCTATAATCCCACTCACATTTATAAAAAGAAATATTAAAAGTATCTCTAATTTACCTTAACTGATGCTAAGTGAAGTGAGCAAAACCAGGAGAACATTGCATACAGCAACGAGATTATATGATGATCAATTCTGATAGACATTGTTCTTTTCAACAATGAGATGATTCAGTCCAGTTCCAATGGTCTTGTGATGAGGAGAGCCATCTGTACCCAGAGAGAGGATTGTGGAAACTGAATAGGAATCACAACATAGTATTTTTGTTGTTCCTTGCTTGCTTTTTGTTTTCTTTCTCATTTTTTTCCTTTTTAATTTGATTTTTCTTGTGCAACATGGAATTGTGGAAATATGTATAGAAGAATTGCACATGTTTGACATATATTGGACAACTTGCCAAACAGGAGATGGGAGGAAAAGGAGGGAGAAAAAATATTTGGAACACAGGGTTTTGCAAGGGTGAATATTGAGGACTATCTATGACTGTGTTTTGAGAACTAAAAGCTTTATATAAAACAGTGTTTCTAATTGTGTTCCCCTTCCTTTATAAGCCTTAGCTTTTCCCTTATCTTGCTTCCATGTAAGTCCAGTGTTGCCTGGGAAAGAAAGGGATCAAAGATCCTACAAGAAGACAGAGGTTTAATGCTTGAATGGTTATATCCAGGAATAGTAATGGAAAGTAAGGCAAAATCCAGTTTGGCTGCAGGAAAATGAAATATTGTCACAGAGATTCCAGGCTACTTTCCTTTCTATACTATTCCATTGAATCCACATTTGCAGGAAATCAAGAGAAACCTTGGTCTGTGATTATATTTCTGGGAAGTCCTATGAAGCTCCAGACCTCTCTAAGCTTAAAATGACATCAGATATCTTCTCCCCAACCCCACCCCCTTAATGAAAGAACTTTGGCATTGTACCCAGCTATGGAAGCATCCTTCCTGTGTTAATCAGAATGAAGTAACCAGGCCAAGAAGCCCTGGGCTTTTCAGACATTTAAGCCTGTTCTAGCATGTCCTTGTACCACAAGTTTTAGTTATTAGTTTCTTGCTAGGCAAATCCAAAATTCTGGATCTGAACAATCATTCATGGATTACTCTGCTATCATCCTTCTCAACATGCTTCCATTTACACATAACTACCTGTCCTCTCCATCATTTGGGGAACTCACCTTCAGGTGGGGCTCAGGTCTCAGTATCAGCAGATGAGATTCCCACAGAGATAGTTGGAGAAAGACATGATCAAATTTAATTGAATTAAATATTACACTTTTGGCCTTAAATCTTTCTCCACATCCATTTAAGTCTTCATGAAGAATCTCTCTCATCTTCTTGGTCATGGATAATTCCAAAATGAGATCATATTTTTAAAGTGCCTAGCACATACTAGGTTTAATAAGTGATTGTTTCCTTTTCTTCCCATGAAATGGCTGACTAGAGGCAGCAGGTTCTGCTTATTCTTTGTTATTTTTAGGTAGTCCTGGTTTTTTACCTGCAGTTATTATAAAGAAAAAAGATTATAGGGGAAGGGGAATCTAAAGAAACTGACCTGAGGAATTTCTGAGAGGGCATCAAAATAATTTTGGCAGTCCAAAGAGAAGAGCGAGGAAAATGAGCCTGGATCTATTGAAGTTCCTTTTGCCAGGGTTGGGAAATTTCAAAAAAGTATGAAATAAAGAGACAGAAAATTAATAGAAAACAGAGTGGAGCCATGTTGGAAACACACTCCTTATAGGGGGAAATGAAGCAATAGTCAAAGTTTGTCTATGTTCCTCGCATGAGCCAACAAACCATTCCTCTTTCCATCCATT